>NC_077231.1:3288439-3348409 GCF_027887165.1 Monodelphis domestica
GAGGAACTTGTCCTGCCCCTCCTAAGAGAATCTATAGCAGGAAGCAGCAAAGCTCTAAGAGTCCAGAGAAGCCTGCAAAGGCATTTGTAAGGACCTGCAGGGCGCTGAGGTGCTAACATCCTAACACGAGCAGAAGGGACGAGCCCCCCTTGGGAGCTCCAGCGTCTTCCAAAGGCATCTGGGGAGTGAGAAGTGGAGAGAACCTGCGGGTGTATTGATTCTTGTCCGGGGCTTTGAAGAGGGTCATGGAGGGGAGCGAGAGGGAGTCCTCTAGTGCAGAGAAGGGGAAGAAGGGCTCACGTTTCTATTTCCCCAAATTAGAGTGGGTGAGAAGAAGAGAATGCAAGCACGGAGGAAGGGGCAGGAAGCAAGGTTAAACTTCCTTCTTCTCTGAACCAGTTCGTCATCACCTTCAACAGAAAACCATCTTGGGGGGGGGCCCTAAAAGGGAGGCCAACAGGCTGGAAGGAAGAGTCAGTCACAAGCAAAACCAACTTCCAGTTCCTGAAGGGAGTGTTCAAAGGGAGTGAAGACTAGACTATGGACAGAAGCCCGGCAACTGAGGAATGACTGCCCCACCAGGCACAAGCCAAGAGAATCCTGGGAGCAGGAAGGGATGCAGAAGCAGAACACCCAGCTGGGATGGACTCCTGAGGAAGCCTGTTTGCTTCCTCCCCAGAGAGAGGCCCATTTTCAGGCGTTGGCCCCTGAGGGGATTCGTTTGCCCTGCCTGCCTTTGTTTCTCCCAAAGGCTTTTTTCTTTCTCCAGGCTCCTAAGGGGGAGGGAGGAAGACTGGTGGGAAGAAGGAGGGTTAACAACAGTGACGCCGTTGGCACATTTTAAAGGGCCCAGAAGGGAAGAGAAGCGAGTTCAGAAGGGAGTGCTGAGCAGCAGGAAAGCACTGATGGAACACGGAGACTAGAAACAAAGCGCGAAGAGCCGGAGCTTCATGGCCTCCTGGGCAATCCTCTTCTTGGCTTCTGCTGTTTAAGTGCAGAATAAAACCACGGAAAAGCTCTAAGAGAGAAACAGGAAGTCCCGGCCCCCGGCCCCCGAGCTTCCAAACGAGACACGAGGCTGAAGCTCTGCTGGCTGGCAATTTATTTAGAGAACAAGCGAGCAGTGACGTGGCTGCCGAGGCCCGAGCCCAGCTCCCATCCCAAGGAGCGCACCTGAGAGGGGCACGGACGGTAGCGGAGGCCCAGCAGCTCTCAGACACGCCGGCTCCTTCCTCGAGGCTCCGAGGACGCTCTGACCTGCTGAAGCGAGAAGAGGGCGCGAGCCTGTCAGGAGCCATCCCGGCCCGGCTGCCCAGCTGTTCCTCTCCTTTCTTGGCTCTGACCCTTGCCCGGGGGGGGACACGGCTAGGAAGTCTCTGAGGTTGGGTGGGAAGGCACGAAGCGTCTTCACGCCTGCAAGGCCATCGAGCTGCCAACTAGTCCTCCAGTGCCAGGAGAAGATCTGCCCACACGCCGGCCCCTCCGCCTCCTCCACTCTTGCCCCCTTTCTGTCCAGGCCCGCCTTGGGCGGACCCCTCTCCCTGGCCGGCCGGCCCTTCCTCCCAGCTCTTCCCTCTGTTCACACACCTCTTTTCCAGGAGAAACAGTGATGGTTTCCCAACAAATCGTGCCGCTGGCACAGTGTGAAACACTCTAGACGGCCAGTGTGCCGGCGCCCGGGAGATGGGACACCCTGGCCTGTGCCAGGCCTTCTCCCTTCCAGTTTGACCGCCAGCTCTGGGGGCAGGCACGGTGCCGCCGTGCTTTAGCCCTTGCTGCCAGGATGACTATTCTAGAATGGCTCCCGAACACTTGTTGACTGCGCTCTACAGTGCTGGCCTGGAGCCTGGAAGACCCAGATTCAGATCCTGCCCCAGCCACTTACCAGTTGTATGACCCTGGGTGAGTCACTTCACTTCCGCCTGTCTCCATGGCGTCATCTGTAAAACGGGGAATAACAAGGTGCCTGCTCGTGGCGAGGGCCGGCTTCGGAGCTCCCCCGGCCCGCTGCTCCTTTTGTAAGCAAGGACGAGTGGATGCACGGGGCGCAACGCTTCCTCCCCAAACCCCGGCAGTCCCCGGCCACCACTGCAGGCAGGCACTGACCTGGGCTGTCCTGACCGCTTGCCGGAGCCTCGGGTTTTTCTGGCGTTGCGCCTCGCGTTGGACGGAACCCCTTTACCCTTCTTGGCCCCCCAGCCCGGGCAGGCCTCAAAGGCAGCCGCGGCAGCCCTTACCTTGTGGCCGCGGACGCTGGCCGGGAGCTCACAGGTGGCGCCCGCGCGCAGGTTCAGCTCGGCGAGCCACCTAGGAAGGCAGGGGAGAACGGAGGGCCCGGCTGGGCAGGGCGACCAGACGGGGGCCTCTGAGCCACACTGGGGGGAGCCCCGTAGTCCCCCCCGCACCTGTGCAGGGGCAGGAGCCGGCAGTCACAGAGGAAGGGGTTGCCCCCGAGGGTGACGAGCTCCAGCCGGCTGAAGCCGTCCATGGGCGGCAGCGTCTGCAGCCGATTGTTCTCCAGGTACAGAGTGCGGAGCCCGCGCCCCAGACCCGCGAAGGCCCCCGGAGAAACCTGAGAGGAGAGGCCAAGGGGCCGCATCAGTGGAGGGGGGCACCAGCAGCGGCACGAAAAGCCGGGGCTTCCCCCCCTTCTGTCCCGATCCATGCCGAGGATCCCTTCCAAGGCAGGGGGTGCTGGGGGCCAAGGGACCCGCCCGGGGCCACCCTGGAAGCCAGGACCTCCCGTCTCTCTCACTGAGCCAGCTTTTCTAGCACGCCTTCTCGCGTCTCTTGGTCGCTCTAACACCTTTCCTTGACGTGCGTCTTCAAAACAGCATGAGCGGAGGACCCCGATTTCCCCAAGGCTGGGGCGGGGGTTCCCTTGGTCACCCCCACTTTCCTCCTTCCCCCGCCCTTCTGCTTGCCAGCCCTCAGGGCAGTGCCTGGCCCAAAGGAAGTGCTGGTGGTGGCTTCATCACCCGCTTCCGCTTGGCTTCTTCCCTCCTTTCCTTCAAGCGCCCCCACCCAAGGGTCCTCCTCTTCCTCCCAACTCTTACTGGGGGCCCAGTGAGGAGGGCCGGGGCGCTGGGTTCCCAGGTGGCCTCGGACACTGCCCGGCCACAGGCCGCCCCCTCGGCAAAGACCCGCCCGCGGCCCTCGCCCACCTCGTGCAGCCCAGTCCCGTTCAGGTAGAGGTGTTGCAGGGAGCCGGCCACCGGCAGGAAGGCCTTGTCCCGGAGAGCCCGGAGGGGGTTGCCGGACAGCCGCAGCTCCGAGAGGGCGGGCAGCCCCTCCAGGGCGGCCGTGGGCACAGCCCGAAGCCGATTCCCGCCCAGATGCAGCTTCTCCAGCTCCAGGGCCGGGCCGGGCCGCACGCCAGAGATGCTGTTCCCACTCAGGTCCAGCCGGCGGAGGCCCGGGGCCCCGGCCAGGTCTCCCAGGGCCAGCTGCTGGACAGCGTTGTGTTCTAGGTGGAGGGAGAAGAGCTGGGGCAGGACCTGCAGGGCAGCCCTGGGCGGCCTCGTGAAGCGGTTGCCATCCAGGTAGAGGTAGCGGAGCCGGGGGGTGCCCTGCAGGGCGGCGGCACGGAGCCCCGAGAGCCGGTTGTTGGAGAGGTAGAGGTAGACCAGCTGGCCCAATCCGCGCAGGGCGCCTGGCGCCAGATGGGTGATGCCGCAGCTCTGGAGGTGCAGAGACACGAGGTGGGCCAAGCCAGGGAAGGCGCCCCGGGGGATGGACGAGAAGTTGTTGCGCCTCAGGTCCAGGAGCCGGGTGTGGTTGGGGAACCCAGAGGGGGGCACCCTCAAGCCTCGGTTCTCACAGCTACTGTGCTGGGAGTCGGGGGAGCAGATGCAGGCTGCCGGGCAGGGTGCGGCCGCTTCGTCCCCCTCGGGGGCCTGCGTCGGGGCCCGGGGCCCGGGGGCCTCCTCCCTCCCACCCTGCCTCTGACAGAGGAGGTCCTCGGCCCTCAGCGACTCCAGAGCGTCCCCCCGGAGGCGCCGGGGCTCGGAGCACCGCCCGTCCGTCTGGACCCGGGCCCTGGCCACCCACTCCCGCAAGGGCCTGGCGGCACAGTCGCAGCGCAGCGGGTTCCCCGTCAGGTTGAGCTTCCGCAGCCGGCCCACCCCCTCGAGCGGGGGCAGCCCCCCGAGCTGGTTGCTCCGGAGGTCCAGCGCGTGGAGGCGGGGACAGCGGGCAAAGGCAGCGGCCCCCACATCCTGCAGGGCGCCGTGGTCGAGCGACAGCTGCCGCAGGGCCTCCAGGGCCAGCCCGTCCTCCTCGCCCACGTAGCTGAGCGGGTTGTGGCCCAGCTCCAGCTGAAGCAGCCCTTGGGGCCGAGACAGGGCCTCCCCGGGCAGGGCCTGCAGCTCGTTGTGATCCAGGCTGAGCCGCCGCAGGCGCGGCAGGCCGGCCAGCGCCTCGGGCGCCAAGACGTTCAGGGCGTTGTGGGAGAGGCGCAGCCAGCGGGCCTGCAGCAGCCCCTGGAAGGCCATGTCGGGCAGGTAGACCAGCGAGTTGTGGGCCAAGCTGAGGAGGCCCAGGGAGCCCAGCTGGCTGAAGGCTCCCGGGCGCATCTCCTCGAGCCGGTTGTGCTCCAGAAGCAGCTGCCTCAGGGAGCCCAGGCCGGCCAGGGCCTCCTGGTAGAGCGCCGAGAGCCGGTTGGAGGCCAGGTTGAGGTAGACCAGTCGGCCCAGGCCTCGGAAAGCTCCTTCTTCGACCCGCTCCAGCTGGCAATGCGTCAGGTCCAGATGAGTGAGGTACGGGAGGGCCAGAAAGGCCTCCGGAGGCAGCGTCTTCAGCGCGTTGCCTTGGAGGTCCAGCCTCTGGGTCATCTGGGAAAGAGACAGGACAGCAAGAGCTCACCTTCAACCGCAGGCTTCTCGCACACAAATCTGGGGAAGCCTTGCCTTCCCACAGCCTCTCTGAACCTTGCTGACCCTCCCCTTCCCCTGCCTCCCTGTGGAACACAAGTTCACACACACACATATGGATGCAAACAGACACACACACACAGTCACACACACAGAGACAGACACAGTCACACACAGAGACACACAGAGACAGACACAGTCACACACAGAGACAGACACACAGTGACAGTCACACAGAGACAGACACACACACAGTCACACAGACAGACACAGTCACACACAGAGACAGACACACACAGACACACACACAGACACACACACAGACACACAGTCACACACAGAGACAGACACACACAGTCACACACACAGACACACACACAGACACACAGACACACACACAGAGACAGACACACAGTGACAGACAGACAGTCACACAGAGACAGACACACAGTCACACACAGACACAGTCACACACAGAGACAGACACAATGACAGACATAGTCACACAGAGACAGACACACACACAGAGACAGACACACAGTCACACACAGAGAAACACACACACAGTCACACACAGACAGACACACATAGTCACACACAGAGACAGACACACACAGTCACACACACACAGTCACACACAGACAGACAGACACACATAGTCACACACAGAGAAAGACACACACAGTCACACACAGACAGACAGGCAGACACACATAGTCACACACAGAGACAGACACACACAGTCACACACAGACACAGTCACACACAGAGACAGACACCCACAGTCACACACAGAGACAGACACACACAGTCACACACAGACACAGTCACACACAGAGACAGACACACAATGACAGACATAGTCACACAGAGACAGACACACACACAGACAGACACACAGTCACACACAGAGACAGACACATGCAGGCACACACAGAGAAAGACACACACAGTCACACACAGACACAGTCACACACAGAGACAGACACCCACAGTCACACACAGAGACAGACACACACAGTCACACACAGACACAGTCACACACAGAGACAGACACACAATGACAGACATAGTCACACAGAGACAGACACACACACAGACAGACACACAGTCACACACAGAGACAGACACATGCAGGCACACACAGAGAAAGACACACATAGTCACACACAGACAGACAGGCAGACACACATAGTCACACACAGAGACAGACACACAGTCACACACAGACACAGTCACACACAGAGACAGACACACAATGACAGACATAGTCACACAGAGACACACACACACACAGAGACAGACACACAGTCACACACAGAGACAGACACACACAGTCACACACACACACACACAGAGACAGACAGACATATGGATGCAGACAGACAGACAGACACACAGACACAGTCACACACAGACAGACAGACACAGTCACACACACACAGAACCAAAAACTTCCTGACTTAGAACATTCCACCCTAGAAATTCCAGCTTCCTTGCTGCGTGTGGCTTTGGGGCTGGGCGGGCAGACAGACGGTCCTGAGGAGGACCCCAGTCGCCCTAGAGCAGCGGTTCTCAAGCCTTCTAATGCCGGGACCCCGCAATACAGTTCCTCATGTTGTGGTGACCCCAAACCAAAAACTTACTTCAAAACTGTGATTTTGCTACCGTTATGGTTCAGAATGTAACTAGCTGATAGGCATTCTGTATTCTCATTGCTACAAATGGAGAGGTGGAGAACCGCTGCTCTAGAAGCTGCCCCTGTGGCTGCCTAAAGCCTGGCCTTAGGGGCCCAGATGGCATGGACTCCCCCTCCCAACAGTCCAGGGCTCCCTTGTTCCACTCCTCCTCCGAGGTGCAGGCGGGGGAGGGGTTGCCCTGGTTTGCAGGAGTCAGCGGGAGGGACCCCTTGGGCTGCCCTCTATTGTCTGCTTCCTGCTTTCTCTGGCATGTCCAGGGCAGCCTCGTGGCCTCTCCCCTGGAGGCCTCCCGACAACATTGCCTGTAGTTTGGGCACCGACTGGCTCCTGTCGCTTTTCCGTAAGGAGCATTTGGGGCCAGAAATTCCTGAGCCTGTCCCTGCGGTCTTCCAAGCCTTTGGCCCCAGGGCCATCCGTGTGGACAGAGGCCGAGTCCTCCTTCCCAGAGTCTTCCTCTCGCGTCAGGGTCTGAAGAGAGGCCAGAACCACGTCTTCTCCCTCAGGGCCCAGAATCTCTCTCTAGTGGTTCCTGCTCCCACTTCTCCCCTGGACACAGGACGTAGAAATCACGCCACCACTGAGGGCAGGGCAGTCCCGTGGCCCCGGGAGCCTGGGGAATAGACCAGCGGCTCGGCCAGGCTGTGTCTGAAGCACGATTTGAACTCGGAAGCTCCATCCACCACTCCACGCTGTCTGCACCCCCGCGCCCACAGACGGCCTCGACACTGGGCGTCCGTGATCTCCGGGGGCCGTTCTGCAGGCGGCACTCCGGGGATCGGAGCTCGGCCCCGTTTCCGCGGAGGGTTTTCTTCTGGCTCCCGTTCTGCGCCTCTCAGTGGTGAAGGGGCAGATTCTATTCTTTTCCACTCTAGGCTCTGGCTCACACGCATCGGGCAGATTCTACACGGCTCTGCGCCGCACCAGCCGCACCAGCCCTGCTTCTCGTCTCCACGGGGTGCCTGGCACACGGGAGCCACTGGGCGAGCGCGTTCTGCCCGGCTGTGAGGAATTCTGGGACGTCCAGGCCTGTTGTCGGTCGGTAGCCCTGACCCCGCCGGGGCCCAAGAGAGCTGCCAAGGGGCCCTGTTCAGGGGCTGAGGCCCACCCTCACTCTCACGCTGCTGCTGCTGCTGCCGGCGCTCCCACAGAATGGAGGTATTCTGATGGACGCCTCCAGTTCTGGTGCTTTAGGGGTGACAAAACGCTTTGCCTCTCCCCCGGCTCTCAGCCCTTCTGCCTTCCGCTTCAGGGGGGACCAGCCCCATCCCATCCGGGAGCCCCTTGTTCCGGCTCCCGGGCCCCACTTCCGCCTCTCAGGGCCCCCCTGCTGGTCCCTCGTCCCACAGGGAGGAGCTCAGGTGGGACCCCGAGTTCCTGCCCTGGATGGCTGGACCTCGAGGGCGAGCCACCCAAGGGACTCCCGGGAACAGGGATGAACAAATCTGAGCTCCCGACTTGGGAATTTCCCTTTCAAAGAACGTCCCCCCGAAGCTCTGGTGCCCAGAGCCGGCCCTGCACGGACTCCCGTGACGGAGACTCCCTGCGGCCATCATCTGTGGTCTGAGAAAGCGGCTGGCCCGGGTCAGACTGAAGTGAGGGAAGCCGGCCAGCGCGCGGTCCCAGCAGACGGCACCCCCCGGGGCAGGGCCGGCCCCTCCACCTGCCCTGGCTCACCTGTGGGATGCCGGCCGGCACCTGGCGGAGGTTCTGGTTCCTGCACGAGACGTGCCTCCGGACATTGTCGCAGACGCAGACGCGGGGGCAGCGCTGGGCCAGGCCTCGCCAAGCCAGGGCCAGCAGCACGGGGAGGCCGAGAGGATGCCACATGGTGGGCAGAGCTTGGGGCGACAGAGGGGGGAGCTGGATGGCGGCCTGCCCGGGCACCGGCCACTTCGCACGGGGCTCCCCCACTGACCAGAGGCAGGGCGAGGCCCCGGAGATCTCGGGCAGCTTCCTCGGCTTCCTCCTGCTGCCGAGGGTGGAGCCCCACCTCCCACCCTCATCTCTCGCAGAGGGCGCTGGCGCTCCTCTGCGTGTCGCCCCGGGGGGGGGGGGGATGGGGAAGAAGAAACGGCTCTCCCAAAGGCCCAGTGACCCTGGGCAAGTCACTTAAACTGGTTTGCCTCCGGTTCCCCGCCCCCCAGAAAAGCGGGCTCCCGCTCGCACAGCAACGGCCCAGGAGCCACCTCAGAGATCCTCCGAGGCCCAGCGCCAGGGGGCCTGGCCAGGAAGCGCCCATCATCAGCCACACTCTGCTCCCGCCTCCCCTTCCCAGCACTGCGGACCCTGCTCCTTCCCTCCCTCCTGCCCAAGGCCTCACCCAAGCCTGGGCCACAAGTTCTCTGCCCCGTCTGAGCTGGGGGACGTGGACGAGCAGCTGATCCAAGCCCCTCCGACAGACAGGGCGGGAGGCCACAGACAGCTCCACCTCCTGGAGGCCAAGACAGAAGCCCCTTCTCCCTCCACGCCCCCTCCCGTCTCAGGGCCTCCCACCTGGCGTGCCCTCTCCTCCAGACTGAATGAGGGCATTGTTGGCTGGGCGGCCCAGCCACCGCTTCTCCCCTGAGGAGAGGCTCCAAGGAAGGGGGTCTGACGAGACCAGACTCCAGAGGCGCCAGACCGGCAACCTGAGCGCCTGGGAGGCCCCCTTGCCAGCCGGGCCCCAGGCTCCCCCCCACGGCGCCCCTTTTAACAGCCTGCCCGCTGCTCCGCGGGGCTGACCGCAGCCATTCGCACGGCCCTGCAGGTCCACGAGTGGTCACGAGGGCCCTGCCACAGCCATTGGTCTCCTGGGGCCCGCGAGGGGAGGGGGCACCCCCGGTGCCATCGGCTGGCCCGCCCGCCCACCGGAGGAGGCTGCCTCGGCACCCCCAGGGGCGAAGGGAGAGCTGCCCGCCCACCCTTCAGCCCAGCCTTCCGAGAAGGGGGCCGGCGCGGCGGCTGGAGGGCCTGAGGTAGGCCCCGGCACACAGTAGGCACTTCATGGCATCCCAGGAAACCAAGGGCCAGTGGCAGACGGAGCCCGGACGTTTCTACTCTGCCGGACAACAGGCTCACAGGCCGGCTTCCAAGAATCTGACCCGAAAGGAGGAGCTCCTGTCTGGGGGGGCTGCCTCGGCCCAGTTGGTTGCGGTTCCTACGGCGGAAACTCCCTTGGCCCATGCAGAACGCCAGCTCCGGGTTTTACGAGTTATTTAGGGCAGAAGCAGAGTGGCTCGGTGGAAGGAGAGCCAGGTCTGGAGGCGGGCGGTCCCGGGTTCAACCGGCCTCACACACTTCCCAGCTGTGTGACCCTGGACAAGTCACGTTACCCCTACTGCCCGGGCCTCGGCTCCCACTTTAAGACAGGAGGGAAGGGTTGAACCAACAAGGGAGGGCTCTGAGGTTGGATTTCCCCAGGATGGCCTAAACTCTGCCAGCGGGGATAAGAACAGGGATGGGCAGGAGAGCCCGGAGGCGGCCCTCCAGGGGCTCTGGGGGAGCCCTTCCCGCAGACCCCCCCCAGGTGATGAGCCTCTCGTTGGGCCCTCCCTCCCTCCCTCCCCAGCCAAAGGGATGAGGAGGCCAGGCTGTGACAGATGAGTTTATTCCGTACGCTCCCCTCGCCCCAGCCCAGGAAGGACACCGACAAGGAGGAGAGCAGGCGCGCTGGGGAGGCTGTGGTCGGGGCTGCCCACCAGGGGGACCTCCTGTAGCCCTCCCCTGAAGGCCGCCCAGCCCAGAGCTCCTCCCTTCAGCAGCCCCAGTGGAGGAGGCCGAAGAAGCCCAGGGCTAGCCCCGTGACACCGAGGCAGGAGGCAGGGCTCGGTCCGAGGCCCCCAGGCCCTCTGCTTTGCAGCCCAGGGAGGGCGCCCCCCCCCCAAGCCCCGCTGCTAGCTGGGAGACACTAGCCAGGACGGCCGGCGCGTCCCTCCGCAAGCAGATGCGCTCGTCAGGGTGCAGAAGCCGCGCCGACCCCCGCTTCTCCTCAAACACCTCTTCTGTTGGTGAAGCAGCGACCCGGGCCGGGCCCGAGGCCAGAGCAGGGAGAGCCAGGCCGGCCGGCCACGGGGGCTGGGCCCGGGCCTGAAGTAGGGTGCAGGAGTGACGGCGCACCAGTCAGGAATCCTGCCAAGCCCCGCGGGCCCGGCCAGGGTCCGGCCGAGAGCCCCCTCACCAAGCTGCCCCGCAGATTAGGCACGTGGGGGCTGCCTAGCGCTTCTGCCCTGGGGGGGCCCGCGCCCACCAGGTCGGCCCCTAGCAAGCCGGGGAGCCCCAACCCCCGCCAAGTCACGAGGGGGCGTCACTGGCCAGGGGAGATCCAGGCAGGCCAGTGTGAGGGCGGGAACAGAGTTTAATGAAGGGGCCACTGTCCGATTCCGTGAGCGAGCAGGCCAGCGGGGTGGAAGCAAGAGTCTGAGGCTGGCTCCCCTGCGGCCGGCCGGCCGGCGACCCCGGGGCCCAGGGCCAGCGGGCAGGAGAGGAGGACAAGCGCCAAGCGAGCCTCCCCGGGCTCCCCAGGGCAGAAGGCAGGGGAAGGTCTTCAAGGGAAGTGATGGCGGACACGCGCACTCGTCTTCTGGGGCCTGGGCAGGGGCTCTCGGTTCATCAAGTTCATGAGGGGACGGCGGCAGAGGCCCGGCCTCGCGTTGGCTAGACGTGGTGGAGAGTTTGCAGGAGGTTGTGGCGGGCAAAGGAGCAGGCCTCCAGGGCCCGATTGGGCCTGCGAGACACGGGGAGGAAGAAGGGAGGGAGGGCTAGACCCGACTCGGGCGCCCGGGTCGAGGGGCCAAGGAAGGCTCTCGTCGCCCCACTTCACAGATGAGGAAGCGGAAGTACGGCGCGGCGCGGGTCTGAGGTACAAACCGAGGCGACAGCAGAAGGGATGCTGGTCCGGTTCTCCCGGGTGCACGGCCTGCACTGGCCCCCATCCCTGCGGCCAGGGCACAGGGCCCGACCTCTCCCGGGAAAACTGGTCGAGCCGGTCCCGGCACCCGAGGAGTCCCAGCTGCCCAGTCGTCCCCTGGGCCCCAGGAGCGCCCGCGACCCGGCCCACCTCCAACCCAGGGGTCCCCAAGGCCGTCCCGGGTCTCCTGTCCTCGGCTCCAGGCTCCAGGGGCCGTCAGATGTGGTCAGCTCTTCCCTCCCCGGAGCAGCAGCCTCCCGTCAGGGCCCCCACAAGCCCTTCGTCCCTCCTCTCTTCCTTAACCTCCGGCCTCATGGGCCCCTCCTCCAGGACCCAAAGGAAACAGATTCTACTGGGACGCAGCTATTAAGCCATCTGCCAAATAAGTCCAGGGGTCGCAGGGAAAGAGCTCTTTGTCTGGACGCCCAACTCCAAGCTCCTTGGCTTGGCATTCAAGGCTCTTCCCCACTGGCCTCACAGGATTCCTCAGGGACCTTGGGCCTCGCTTGTGGGGGAGGGGGCTGTCCTGACAATAGCCCTCCCTCCCTTTGGGCCCAAGCGCAGGGAGGAGACCGCAGGGGCGCACACAAGAGGGCTGCCCATCGCCCCAAACCTCATTTTCCTCGTCTGTAAAATGGGGACAAACATCCTAGGCAGGCAACCTTCACCAGCACCCTCAGGGCTCTGCTTTGTAAGCCAACCCAACACCCGTGAAGGCTGTCACCCAGGAAGCCCTCCGTCCCCAGAGCGCCAGCAGGCAAGGCCCCGGGGACTAGTCTGGGCTGCGGTCGCAGGAGCTGTCTGTTCTGGGGAGTCTCTCGCCCTGGGGGCACCTCCAAGGTCAGCCCCCCCCCCCGGCCCGAGTGGAGGAGCCACAGCATCGCCCCGACCTCCAGCCCCCCGAGGCCCCAGGGCAGCAGGGACTCACTTGGTCACGAAGGCCAGGAGCACGGGTGTCAGGCTCTTCGGGAAGTACTCCTGCTGGGCCATGTGATTGAGAGCCATCAGGGGGCCGTAGAGGTTGGGGACCGCCTTGATCTTGTCCTCACTCTGCAGGAAAGGCCACACAGATCAGGGCGCCTGAAACCACCTGGGTCGCCGCCTTTCGCCCGAGGAAGGCCGCTGGCTGCCGCCAAGGCGCACCTAAGGAGGGAAGGGCCTGACGAGCCCCCTCCGACCCCGGGGCGCCTCTCCTTCCCCACCTTCCCACGGCCCAGATCCCTCTGGGAGGGAGGGGAAGTCCTGCCGCCCGAGCCTGGCGGAGGGGAGGGGGCCACGCGCCGCTCCCGAGCAGCAGCTGGAGGCTCTAGCAGAGAGGGAGCCCGTCTCCTCGGCCTGGGCCGAGAAGCGGCTCGGAGCCTCGCCGGCCCCCCTTACCTTCAGCAGTCCCATGTGGATTAAGAGCCTAGTGATGAAGGCATTGGAGTTGAAGGTGGCTGAAGCAAAAGCTTTCTTCATCAGGGCATCTGGAGGAGACGGAAGCACGGCATGCTGGGGCCTGGGCCAGCAAGGCTTGGGCAGCTCAGAGGAGAGGCAGAGCAGGGGGCCCAAGAGCCACCCGGTCGAGGGGTGCGGCATTGGGAAAAGAAAGGGGCAGCGAAGACGCTCCGGGGTCCCAGTCCTTACCCCCCTGCATCCAGGGAGCCTTCAACCATCCTGCTCCCTGCTGACGAAGCAAGCCTTGCCTACTGGGCCCCGGCCCCCATTCGGATCCCCCGGGAACCACGTGGCATCCAAACTACAGAAGTCTCTGCACACGGCAGTCCGAGCCAGTTCGGAGGCGGGCAGGTCGCCCGAGGTCCAAGGGTTGCTGCCCACATCGGCTGTCCCCTAGGGCCTGGCTCTTCCCCACTCACAGAGGCCCTCCCAGGCCCAGAAGCCGCGCTCTCCCCGCCTCTGGCTCCTCTTAAGACCAGCTGTGGACCTAAGTAACTTCCGGGTGCCCAGCACTGTCCTCAGGCCACACCAGTCTAGTCGTTTGCCTCATTCTCCGACTAGACTTCCAGAATGGAATCGTGGAAAAGACCGTTGGAGTGGAGGGCAGCCAAGGCCCAGGCCCCAACTTCCTCATCTAGAGAATGGGTGCAAGAACCAGTGCACTCCCTCCACATGACAGGGTTTTAGACGGGAGCTGCTCTATGCCCAGGAGTGTGGCCTGAGCCAGGCCGGGCCAGCTGGCCGCCGCTAACCACCGCGAGTCCGCCCGCTACGAGACAGCGCCTGCACCGGGCTGGAAGCACACTCACCCACCGCATCCTGAACAGCCGTTTTCACCGCCAGATCATCCTTGAACACGGAGGTGACTTTCAGGAAAGCTGAAACCACCTTTTCAGGGTCAGAAGTATCTGTCTAAAAGGCAAGAGGGCCAGGCGGGGCTCTAGGCAAAGCCCGGAGGAGGAAGTCCTGCCCCCTCCCTGGCCCCTGGCTTCTAAGGGACGCTACAGACCCCCGTGGCAGGAGTGGCCTGGGCCTGGGCTCTCACTGGCCCCGTCTGCCCTTCTCTCTCTCTCTCGTTCCTTCCGGCGCTCAGCCTTAGGAGGAACTTGCACGTGAGCGACTTTGAAGCCAGCAAACTGGCTGAACTCCCGGACGTTTGTCTGCGGCCCGTCCTCACAGGTGCCGTGTGCTTCCATTGGGGTCACCCGGACAAGCATCTCATGGTCGGAGGGGCCTGTCGATGCACCACCTGGGCCCCAGCGTGCTGTGAGAACCAGCCCCCTGGGTGAAACCTCCAAGCCCGAAGCACTCTGGCACCCGGAGGGCAGGACAGCAACAAGCGCTGCGAGGGGCCGTAGGGACCGCGGAGGCCACTCTGCTTTGTTTTACAGAAGAGGAAACGGAGGCTTTCCCCAAGGACCAGGCTGCTCTGGACGTGCCCTGCAGAACAGGGGACGCCTGTGGGGGAAGGCAGGCCCCCTCCCCAGGAAGACGCCTCACAGACACGGGGCTGGGCAGCACCCAGAGTTAAGGCCACCCTCGATCTGTGGAACAGCAAAGCCAGGACCACCGAGCCCACGGGGGGAGGGCGAGCGCCTTCACTGGGACAGCGGCTTGGTTAAATGAAAACTGGTCCCGACGATGGTTCGACCGTGTCCCTCCTCTGAGCTCTTCTGTCAGTTCCCGGGGCCCAGGGCATTCCCCACTCTTCCCCCACCGGAGCTCCTCCATTACCTGCTGGGCTATCAACAAGGAACTCTTGGGTCCAAGACGCAGCAGCTTTTCCGGAGACGGGAAGGCAAGGAATGTGGAGACGTCAGACGGAGAACACAGCACAGAAGGAGGCTCCTAGAAACAAGTCACGAGCGCCAGCTGTGGGTGGTGCAGGACCTCGGTCTGGCCTCAGACAAGGACTCTCCCTCCCGGTTCTCCCTGAGGCCCAGAATAAAGCACCTGAAGAGCCTTTGCCCGCCTCCACCTGCTAGGCCCCTGAGGACGCTAGGCTGCTGCACACCCCCTGCCCTCAGCACAGTGTCCAAAGGACGTGTTTCTCCTTTCTCTAGCTGCTCCAAGTGTCCCATCTCCCAGCTGACCCTACATCTTCTTTTTCTCCTATGCTGGTGAGACTAGGGAGACCCAGCTGGCAGGCCTTGGCCCCACAGGCCCTTCCAAGCTTGCTGCAGGCGGCCTGAAAGGCCCAAGGAAAAGCCCTGACTTCAGCCGTCTGTGCCACCTGGGCCTGCTGCCCCCCCCAGGCCCCAGGCCCCTTCTCCTCCTCCCCTGAATCCTGGACTTTACCCCCACATGGGTATCCAGGATCTTCTTGGAGGGCGTGGTTACTTCTTCTCCTTGGCCTCTCTGAAGTTCCTCCTCTTCTTCCTCCTCCTCCTCCTCCTCCTCCTCCTCTTCCTCCTCCTCCTCCTCCTCATCATCCCCTTCGTCATCACTGCAGAATGATGGCACATGAACCCTGGCCTGCCCTTCACCCACCCTGGTGGCTCCTCAGGCCCTGTCTCTCCCTACCTGAGCGAGACCAGTGTGTGGACCATGTTGAAGCCTTCCAGGATCTCCTGGAGCTGCTCGCAGCCCTCTTCTCCCAAGGCATTTCCTACCACAGAGTGGGGAAAGCAGGTTCCATGGTAAGGCCTCGGGGAACCAAACCACCCTGGACGCATGGCCAGAGCAGCACAGGTCCCGCGGGATTAAGGAGCCGGACTGATGTTCTGGGCCGCGGGCCACTGAGCAGATGACCCGTACGTACCATTGAGATCCAACTTCTCCAGGTCCGACTTGTCCTCCACGGCCTCCCCAATCGCCAGCGCGGCATCCCGTTTGATTTCGCAGAAGGATAAATTCAGCTCCTGGGGGGTACAGGGGAGGGCGCTGAAGGCTGGACGGCACCTCGAGATCCATGCTTCCCATCAGGCCAAGGCAGCTTCCCCCAACTGGACCAGCAGTCACCTCGCTCTGATTCCCACTGAGGGGAGGGAGGGAGTTGGGCAGACCCCTGAAAATCCGACCACGGATGCTCCCGGGCGGCAGGCCTGACCGAGGGAGGACTCACCTTCAGTCTGTGCAGCCCCTCCTTCACTGCCTCAGCGATGGCCAGCGCCCCTCGGGAACGCACCAGGCAGTCCCCAAAGTTGATCACCTCCACCTGCCTCAGGGCCTTCAGGGTCTGCAGGCCAGACAGGACAAAGGGAAGCAAAGGGCATTCACTGGCATCCTTCTTACACCCAGCTCTTGAAGGCAGGAGCCTCGGCCAAGTCCTGCCCCGCCACCCCCGTGCCCTGGGACAAGCTGGGCAGCCTCTGGGCCTCAGTTTCCTCCTCTGTCAGGATCTATCAAGGCTAACTGGACCTCACCCTCAGGCCTCATCCAGTCCTTTGATCTGAAACTCTCACATATTTAATTATGATGGACGATGACGTCCCCGAGGCATCCCGTTCTATGCCCCCCGGTGCCTAGCATGGGTCAAGTGCCAATGAGCCCATCTGCATCACTGGAATCCGAGCCGACCCCCACCTATCCCTATGGGAGAGAGGGCTCAGAGAGGGTCCCCAAGGCCCAGGCAGCACACCAGGCTCACCTTGGCCATGGCTACTGCCCCCTTCTCAGTGAAAGTGTTGTCATTCAGGTTGATGACTCTCAGCAGGGAGTTGACAGCAAAGGCCTGGGCAAGTGCCGTGACTCCTGGGTGGTTGATCCCGTTCTGCGGCATGTGGATTTCCTCCAGGGTCCCAATGGTCTGCATGAGAGGAAGACAAAATGACAGGCAGGGTTGCGGAGTGCAGGAACAGAGTCCGGGCTAGGGAAACCCCCATTTATGTGGAGATCTGAAATCCTGAACCTGAGTGCAGGAACATCTTGTTAGAGCTGCCCATGTGGGGTGCCCAATGCAAACAACCGAAGACTCGGCCAGGAGCCCTGGGCTGGCCTGGTCTGGAGCTGGAGGGCCTTAGGGGCATCCCTCACCCCGAGGCCCAGAGCCCCGCCCCATGCCCATCATCTTGGAGCCTTTGCTGTGGGCAGCTGTGATCAAGCAGTGGTGCCAGGGCTTCTGGCACTGTCTCTTGGCTCTAATTCCCATCCTTGTGGCCTCTTTGTACCCCTGGTGCCTGGCTCAAGGTAGGTGGCCCCATGAATGTTTGACTAATGCCCAACCCCTT
Source organism: Monodelphis domestica (assembly GCF_027887165.1). Taxonomy (NCBI): domain Eukaryota; kingdom Metazoa; phylum Chordata; class Mammalia; order Didelphimorphia; family Didelphidae; genus Monodelphis; species Monodelphis domestica. The sequence goes on from NC_077231.1 coordinate 3,305,502, forward strand.
CTTTTTACAGACTGTCATCAGGCTGCCATCCTCCAAGCCCTGGGACAGTTCTCCCCTCCCCTCCCACACCTCATCAGGAAAACAGGACCAGAGCTACCAAAAGGCAGTGGTGGGTGGCTCCGGGCCTACCCCGCTTCTCTCTGGGGGATGTACCCCACAGTGAGACCCTGCTTCGAGAGCTTCAATTATCCCTGCATCCCCGTGGATCTCACGTGACTTACTGGGCCTGGACCTTGGGTGGCCCCTACCCACCCGAGTCTCTCTTACACATCCATCTGCCCTTCACTCACCCCAAATGCTTCTGCCAAAGCAGTGGCGCCATCATTCTCCAGACGGTTTCTGCCAGCCACAAATACCTTTAGGGCCAGTGGCTTACCCGTGGCACTGGATTTCCGGTGGCATTCCATCAAAGCTGCTGCCAAGATCTAGAAGAAGAAATAGGAGTTCTGGGCCCATCTCTTCTAGCCTGGGAGAGGGGGCCCCTGAGGAAGAGACAGGCCTGCCTCCGACCTGACCATTGGTGTCTATCTCCCTATCTGTACCCGGTGCCAAGAAAAGAGTGACCTCAGCTTCCGCGTGTGTACAGCAAGGCAGCCTCTAATTAGCTTCCATGCCTCAAGTCCTTCAGTCCTGTCCGGGACATGCCTTTCCCTGATAAGCTCAAGACTGTTACCTCCAAGAGCAAATCCAGAATCCTCGAAGGACCTCCCCTCCCCCCGGCTCCTCATGCTCTCCTCCCTCCATACACTCTGCCCCTACTGGTGAGGAGTGGCCTGCTAGTCCTCTCACCCAGCGCTACACCTTCCATCTCCAGGCCTTTGCTCTGGCGGTCTCCTCTCTCTTACCCCCGTCCCAGCTTCTTGGGCTTTCTTAAAGACTCAGCCCAAATACCGTCTTGGCAGAGGGCCTTCCCAGGTTCCCCCAGCTGCTGGTGCCTTCTTCCACCAGACCGCCTTCCATCTACTCTATGTGCACCCAGTTATTGACATGTTGCATGAAAAAGGACCACCAGGGACGGCACTTTGCCAAGTTGGGCACAAGTTCGCACAAGCTGTCCGACCCCCCACCTTAGGGTCGCTGGATCCCCCGCACCAGTAACAAACCAGGTGTCTTGATCCCCGTTTCCTGTTTCCCCAGCTCCCTACAAACTGTCTACTAATGTGAGAAACCCATGGCTGCTGAGCGCAAGTCTTGGTCTCCGGTTACTTTGCCTCCGTGCGTGGCTTCACAAATCCTTGTTTTTAGAGCCCCTCCATTTCTTCAGTCCACTGCAACTCCTGCCCCCTTCAGACTCTGGGCCCCTTGAGGGCAGGGCCCTGCCACATTCCAGGCTTAGCACGTCCGTGGACATTCCTTCTCTGTCCCAAATGGAGTTTAGGAGTAGCCAAGGAAAAGGCTCTAGACTTGCCCCTTACACTGTGTGCCCAGCACAGGCGCCACAGCAGACAGCCCGAGATCCTTGACAGAGTTGGAGGGCTTGGCGTAGTGAACTGGCCTTAGATTGGGGTGGAAGACCCAGAAGCGGCCTCCGTTAGCCCCACTAGCCAGCTCTCCACCCTTTGGGGCTTCCAGCCTGTCCCACCAAGCACTGATGGTCCAGGGACCTGTTAACAGGGGCCCTCGGCCCAAAGACTTGGGAAGGACTCTCCCAGGCATGAAATCCTCCCTCAGCAAAGCCCAGAGGGGAGAATCCAGGCCTGTACTCCTAATCCACGTGGAGACAGATGGCAAACAGAACCAAGTCTGGGTCCAGGCTGCGCGGGAAATGACCTACCTTGCCGCCACCGATACCCAGGCCACAATTGTTGAGTTTGAGCTCTTGCAAGGTGAAACAAGCTGAGCTCTTCAGTAGGGCCTCAAAGCCCCGCACACCATCGGGTCCAAAGGCATTGTCGCTCAGGTCCAGCTCCACCAACTGGGCTCCGGCTGTGATGAGGCCCTCCCCCAGGGAGATCTGGGGAACACACAAGGGAAGGGCCCACGGAGTGGTTAAAGGGGCCCCCACCTTCTCCTCCCCTTTCTTTCACTGTTCGCACAAGTGGGCAGAGCAGGTCTGTCTGCCTGTGGCAGAATGGGGGCCACCTCTGACCACGTCTCTCATCCCCTTGGAGAGGCCGATTCTCAGGGTTACCGATTCATCCACATCCTAGCTTAGCTGCTAGGCGTTCAGTCACCCGGGCTCACCGTGTGGCCATTTGCCTCTGACCTACTAGACCCTAGGAGCCCCCAAGGCAACATCTCCCAAAGCCGCTCAGGTAAGGCTCTCCTACAGGGGAGTGACCCCATAAAGGGTTGTCGAGTGAATACACGAGAGAATTAATCTGAGGAATGAGAAAGAGGGAGGGAGGAAAGATGGTTCCCAGTCAAGCTAGATTTCCACCGTCTTGACATCCCAGTGCTTAAGACTAGGGGGCGGGGAAAGCAGAGGAGTTCCCAGAGCTGGACTTGGAGGGAAAATAAGGATTCTAGCACGTAGAGGTAGGATGAGCGCATTGTCATTGTGGGAGCCAGAGAGTCTGTCTAGAATACAAAGCTGGGATGACAGAGCTGAAAGGATCTTGAATGTCGGGAGGGCAATAGGGGCTGCCAGAGTCCCCAGGTTCCCAAAGGCCGGCGGCGCTCTGACACACGAGCCGTCACGACCAGGACAAGCGGATATTTGAATCATGAGCTTCCGCCACCCTCACCCTCCACCAAACAGCCTGCTGAACGTTCAGTTTCACAAGGTTCCCGAGGCTGTCTTGTTTCGTTCAGAATTTATCTGGCCGTGCAAGCATCTGTACTGAATTGCTTTTGCTTTTTTCCTTATTTCTGCCTTTTGTTATCGGTGTCTGGGGCAAATTTCTTAACTTTTAACCGTGGGTCCTGAAGATGGAGGAATTGAAGGAGTTGCAGCAGCAGCAAAGGAGGTTTTGAAGGAAATTAGGGGGGAGGAGCCAGAGGTGGATGAGGTAATCAGTACAAGCAAGATTAAGGAAATGTGGAAGGAATTCGGGAAAAATTAAAGTTTATTGAAAAGACACCCAGAAGAAGTTGCAGCGGGTCGTGCTTTGGAGCCGTGGAAGGACACTTGGTTCTCACATTATCTCAACTTTCTGAAAGGGAGGAAGAAACAAACTTCCATGGAAAGGTTTTTGTTGAAACAGCCTCTAAGCAAAATCAAGGAAAGTGGGGCAAAGCAGCCAAAATTCAATGAAGAAAATGATGATAATGAAGTAGGTTTGGCAATAAAGGCACATATCATAAATAGTGCGGAAGGTCGATTTTGCATTTGAATGCAGCGTTATGTGTGTGGAGAATAAGTGCCAGGGCACGAAACGAAAGCCTTCTCTGCCAGCATCTTCGCCTGACCCTGAAGGTGCATAACACTTCAGAAACAAGTTAATTTCTTTGCCTTCTTTCTTAGTATCTATTTGTTATATTTTAAAAGTATATGTTCGTAACTTAAAAGCATATAAAACAGGAAGTTCGCGTGGTTTCGGGAGGCCAGGACAGATTAACTGCAAACCAATTGGTTACGAACTTCGCCAGGGAACAAATTGAACTCGTGTGTCAAGGCACCACTGTATTGACAGGACAACGAAAACCGCTCGCTCCAAATCACGCATAATAAGAAAAAGGCAAAAACCACCCTGAGTCAACCAGCAAAGGCTCCACCAAAGCATTGTGGATGCAGCTATGAATTGTTCTAACCAAACTGGAAAGCAAAAGCAGCTCCTTGGTCCAGATCCCAAGGAGGTTGATGAAAAAATAGCCGCAGAGACACCAAATTCTTTAGAGCAGCATTCTTTGTGGATGCCTGCTGACTGGGGAAAGGGGAAGCAAACTGTTGTGGGAATGTCATGGAATAGGGAGGTCCGAGGTCATATGATCAACAAGAGGAGAAGTAGGCATTTCCTCAAATTTCTAGCACCTCCCCAATGTGCCAAAAACCGAGAGCACGTACCAGAAGACAAAGCAATTTCAGTCTTCATGGTCGAGACCCAAGAATCCAAAGTTCATGAACTCCTAGTTAATTCTGTTTGCTCAGCCCCCTCCTACCACATTCCTGGCAGTAAGGGGGAAGGAGCCACTGCACAAGCTGACCCCAGCCCAGAGGACACCCCTGGCCTCCGTCTTTCCAGTTCCGTTCAGAGCCAAACTCCACACTGCAAGGGTCAAGCCAGGCGTGTTGTAGCCCAGCTCTGGAGGAGAGTGGGGAAGCTAGGGGTATGGGCGAAGGGCTCAACATACATCTGGGCTTGAAATAAAGCTCTCCTGACCCCTCCAAAGGCTTCAAAAATGCCTGACAGTGCTTGGCACCGTGCTGGGTCAGAGAACTAAGGAATAGTGGGAATGGGACAGAACACATATGTGGGGCAAAGTCTGAAGTAAAGAGTCCACTGTCCAATGGGATCTAAAGTCACTTGGAGAGGAGGCCTAGGTTGGTGAACCAGGAATGACAGTGTTACAGGAGGAGGCTGAGACAGGTGGAGATCCAAGCCTCAAGGAAACCCCCATCAGGGGGAAGAGAATCAGAAAGTGAGCAATCAGGGCAAATGGGGGTGGGAGTGGGGATAGAAATCACCACAGATGTCAGGAAGGAAAAAAACCCTCAAATCTTATAAGCACAGAAATCAACAGGGAAAACATTCACAGGCTTCCATGAAAGATTCAGCAGCTGATGAGGCAGAGGATCCTGTAGATGCTTTGAACATGGAACCACAACAAACTGTTCCTGAGTAGTTTAAAGGAGAAATGAGACCTGGGAGAGAAGTAATCGACAGAAGAGAGTATTTCAAACTGCAGCAGCAAGTCTCAGCAAAGAAACAAGAGGGATGCAAATACCCAGAAGTGCCTTCAGGACAGCAGGGAGAGAAGTAGAAAGCAGTCATAGTCTAAGAAGACATGCCCCTCATGCAAGCAAAACCTGGAGCTTGAAGACAGAGAGAAGCAGAGAGAACTCGAAGGAGAACACAACAAATGGAAAAAAACCTAAACACCCCAACATAAGAAATGATAGGTACATAAGATCACCCAGAACTTCTGGACCCCCAAAACCAAAGCGCTAACGAATTGAAAGGAACCAGACTGATTCCAGAAAAAAGCCCAAACACACAGCGGTTCAATTTAACAAGGTTGGTGAGAAATGACATATTCTGCAAGCAGCCAGCCAGACTACTCTGCACTCACCAGAAAATGCAAGAGGGAAATGGAAGTATGTTCATAAAAGCCATGGAGCTCAGGATTCAGCCCTAAGGGGCCCTACCTACAAATCTGGGCTTAACCATGACGTTCTGTAGAACAGAGTGCTCTAAGGGCTAGGAACCAAAGAATGAGGTTGTATAAAGTCCACAGAAAGGGAAGATGGGATGACAAAGTGAGGAGAGAAATGCTCAAAAAAGAATGAAGAGGGAGGAGAGGAAGGAAGAATTAAATAACAACAGAAGCAAAGCAGAAGAGAAACAAAACGAAGAAACAAAACTCCAAAGGGAATGGGGCAACTCTGGGAACCTGTGGGAAGACTTCTACGAGAACACTGTATCCAGCAAGAGCAACACTGTAATGGTGATCCAGTGACAAAACCGTGGCTACTCTGATTGATACAATGATGCAAGACAATTCAGAATCATGATGAAAAATGCTCTCTGTCCATCTCCAGAAAACTGATGCATTCTAAATAGAGCTTTTGTTTTTCACCTTATTTTTCTTACCCTGTCTTTGCAACGCGGCTAATAGTGAAATGTGTTTTGCATGATTTCACATGAAGAATAAGTATCATATTGCTTGTCTTGTGAATTTGGAACTCAAAATGTAAAAAAATATTAAAAACTAATTTTTTTTAAGAAAAAGAACTAGCAGGAATAGGATCACCTTAAGAAACCTTAAACTAAAACAACTAAGAGAGAAATAGTATTATGTTTATCGAGAAAGGGGGGCAGATCATATCTTGGAAAAAACCCTACTGTTTGAGACAAATGGAGGAAACTTAAATTTAAATATGAATGTGTTAAGTAATCCAATAAAAGAAAAAGAGTGATAGAATGTGGCTATGAAGACAAAGCCCCATCTGCTACTTACGAGAAACTCATTGTAAGAAACAAAGATGTACACAGAAGAAAACAATTTCCTCTTCATCAAGCAAATCCCAAAAAGCAGAAGTTGCCTTCACTGCTACCCATAAAAGCAAAAAAAGAACATTAAAAAATCAATGTAAACAAGAAAACTACAGCCGATACTGAAAGGAGCCCGAGAGAACCAACTGGTATCAGTACTGTATAATCTACGTGCCAAATGTATTATCATCATGAAAATATCATGAAGAACTTATGGCCACGGTAATAAGATGAATACAGAAAGGTATAAAAGAAGAGAGCAAAACCAGGATGAAAATATGTTATAACTGAAGTGGTTCAGCCAAGCCTGGAGCCAATCTTCAAAGAGCCGAGAAGTGAGCGCTTGGTGAGGAAGGAGAGGCAGGGAGACTACAGGATTCTCCCCAGGACTTTGAAGGAGAGCAGGAAGGGATGGGAGGTCCAAGTGAAAGTTTTAGAAGGGTGGGCGGGACCTGAGCATCCTCACAGGAAGCAGCGGGCAAGAGCTGGCAGAAAGGGCCATTCTGAAGATGGAAGGGAAGAAATCACCAATGGGGTGAGCTCTAGAAGGAAACAAAAAGGGAGTACTCATGGATACAAGTAAACCCGGGCATCCTAGGAAAGAGGAAGGCTTGTGGGGAAAGTGGATTCAGGCTCAGTAGGCAGTATCCGAAGCATTAGCAAAAGAGAAGGCCAGCGATGACGCCGAGTGAGGGCAGTGAAGGACACCATTGGCCATGGGCTCAAAGAGGCCCATTCCCAGGGAGAGGCACTGCAAGCTTCTCTGAGGACCCACCTCACTTCCATTAGGTGGGTGGAGGTGAGAAAAGGAGAATGCCCAAGCAGGGATGAAGGGCACACTAGGATGTACGTGCATGCTAGAAAGTGGTCTGGAACTCTGCCTTCAAAAGCCCTGACTCTGAGGCAGAAATGCCGTGATTGGGCCTGCGAGCCAAAGAGAGGAGGAAAAGGACCCACAGAGACAAAAGCCCCGATAGCCAGCCTTTTTGTTCTATCAAAGCAGCAGAAGCTGAAGGAGTGCCTGTCAACAGGGGAGTGGCTGACCGAGTTCTGGTGTAACAACGTAATGAAGCATGCTTTTGGATGACGCGGTGACAAACCAAAAGAACAATTTCTCCAGTAACTAGGACGACAAAATGACTTGAAAAGACCTGAAGACCTTCATCAGGGCAGAGACCGAGCCTGCTCCCCACTCCCTTCCCCAGAGCTGATCAGGAGACCCACAGTACGGGACACACTGTCTAGTAAGGACGCCTTTAAGCTATTCCAATTTAAGAGTTCAAAAGAAAGCTCCAAACTTCAGGAGGATTCTTGGGATCCCTGTATTTGTGAGGAGGGTTTTTGTCTCTTTTTGTCATTCGGTTGTAGGGAGAGATGGAGAGGAGAGAAAACGTATGCTCTTTACAAAGAAAAAAACAAAATAGAAAAAAAAGCCTGCCAGGCAGCTCCCAGCAGCACTTCAGCCTCTGGTCCTTTATTTTATTTTAACTTTTTCAAAACCCTTACATTCTGGTCTTAGAATCAATACCATGTACTGTGTATACAGCTAGGCAATGTCTGAGCTCACATTTGAACCTAGGACCTCTGTCTCTAGGTCTCACTCTCCAGCCACTGAGCCATCTAGCTGCCCCACCTCAGATCCTTTAAATCAAAGTCTCTTACAGAAGCCTCTTTGCAGGGGGCAGCTGGGTGGCTCAGTGGATGGAGAACCAGGTCTAGAGATGGGAGGTCCTGGGTTCCAATCTGGCCTCAGACACTTCCCAGCTGGGTGACCCTGGGCAAGTCACTTGACCCCCGTTGCCTAGCCCTGACCACTCTTCTGCCTTGGAGCCAATAACATTGATTCCAAGACGGAAGGTGAGGGTTTAAAAAAAAAAAAAGAAGCCTCTTTGCCCAGAACAGAGCATCTGGGCCAGACGTCCCAAGTGCTCTTCCATTCTGTAACTGTGTATTTGCTCCTGGCTTTCCCACTGCTTTCAAGGGGCTCCCCCCTGGCCAGCTAAGGTCATTCCCATCACAAGCACCCCCCCACTTGGCCTGGCCCTTTCCTTAGTCCTCATCTTACAGCCCAGGCCCAACTTCCTTCCCTTCTGCCCACCCTCGGACGAAGCCCCGGGAGAAGGATCTGGGTTCCCTCTTTGCCTCTGAAAGGAGTTTTGAGATAACATCCCCTTTGTCCCTTTCAGACTCACCATTCCAAGGCCAGGCCTAGCTCCGGCATCTCTGCCAACCCTCAGGCCTGGTTGCTCCCCACCGCTCCAGCCCAAGCTGGGACCAGGGAGCCCCCGCTTGTGCACCCCCACCCAAAGCTCCCTGGGAAGGAATGGCTTCGGAAGGCGCTGGCAGTCATGCTGTTGGCTTCTTCACTCACCAGGGCAGGAGGGATCTCCGACCTCAGCCTCCCAGTGAACATGTCGCTCCAGTGGCATCGCTAGGGAAGGAGGGAGAGGAAAATGGGCAAGTCTGTTCGGATGACTGAGAGCCTCGAGCTCCCTCTCTGCAAACCCCTCCTCGGGACACAAAGGCGGCAAAGTGAGAGCTGGAGGGAGCTCAGAGCACTTCATCAGGCCCTGGTACGTGCGCATTTTGAAGGGGCCCTGGGAGACTCCATCCCCTCTGACACCCCCACTTCCTTCGTGGGAGGAGTCAGAGGGAAAATAAAAGAGGGGAGAAGCGGGGTTTTGGCGCCTTTCCCCCTAACCGAGGTGGAGAGCTTTGATCCTAGATCTAACTTCCGCTTCCCAACCCGACGAAAACCTACCCAAGTCCCTGGAGTCTGGCCCGACCGCAGCGCCCCGGCCCCGGCCACCTCCCTCCCTTGCCTTCTCCCGTCCTACAGCCTAGCCTCTGCCCCCAGGCCCCAGGAGCAGCCCAGAGAGGGGCATGGTCCGTGGCAGAGGGCCCGAGCGGCACACGGGCTCCTGGCTCGGGAGCCCTGGGATGTGAGGAGCGGCCTGCCTCAAGGCTGCTCCTGGCATCCAAACCAGGTGCCCGTCTCCTCTGTACACTCCGTGTGCAGGTTCTGGACAACACTACCCAGAAAGGCAGACACGATGGAGTGAGGGGTGGGGACCCCGAGCGAAGGCATGAAAAGGCTTAGGAGGTGCGACAAGGTAACAATTGGCCTCCATCCCCCCCACTCCCAATAGAGCACTAGATCCCTAATGAGCCTCTACAAGGGCCTGGGCCGCGGGAGGACCACTGCCATGTCAGCGTTGTGGCAAGGGGCCCGCTCCAGCTCCAACGGTCAGTCCCTCTTTTCGTCCACTTTGGTACACCTGAATCAGAGTTGGGGGCCGGTGCACCCAGTCACTCTGCTCCCCACCCGGGCCATTGTGCTGTGGGTCAGCTACTGCCAAAGGTTCTGTCCCCCACCCTCTCCTCTTCTCTAGGCTTCCCGAGGACAGGCCTGTCACCCCCTCATCTTGGCATGGAGCCAGCGCAGGGGAAGTGACTGGTCCAAGCTCTTTACCCCTTCATTGCTCACTCACTCATTCCCAGGAAAGGGAACCGCTCGCCTGTGATTTCACTGCTGCAGGGAACGCCCCCAACAGGCCACACCTTTTCTTCCATTTCTGATCTCGGAATCGGGGCTTTAGGGAGCCCCGGGGACACGAAAGGTGCCCCCGCCCCTTTGGTTCAGAGTGCCCCGAGGTCTTCTTCATTCCTAAGCCCACCCACCTTCCAGCTGGCCTCCCCCCAGGCTCCGCTCGTTCCCTGGGCGCCTGGCCAAACCCCTTCTCTTCCTGCTCTACAACACAGGGAGCGTGATGAGCTCCTGAGGTCCTTTCCAGGTCCAGATCATTTGCTCTGAACATTTCTTCCCTGGAAAGCACAACAGACGGTGGCGGGGGCAGGCCGGCCCCGGTGTGTCCCCATGAAGGCCTGGGGGCTGTCCCATTCCCCAGCGTGCCCTTGTTCTCCCCAGCCGGCTGGGGCCAGGTCAGAGGGGGAAAGCTATCCCTTCACCGGTCGTGCCTCTCCTTTTTTCAGACCGAGAACCCCGACGGCACAGGCCACCCCAGGGAGACAACTACATCATGTCATTTTGCAGAGGCACTTCCCAAAGAACAGACAGTGCCAGGCAGAAGGGAACAAGACAGGCGCCGACACTTTCCTGGCACTGACCTCTCCTGGGTACACCTGGGCACTGCTGGCTGGCTTCCTTTAAAGGCTCTAGCTGAGCCTTCCCGGGGGCAGAGGGGCCTGCACACGGGTCCCTCCTTGACCCCCCTGGGAGGCAGGGGAGAGTAGCCCCGTTTCAGCTCTTGCCCTCCATGGCCTAGACTCGGCATTTGCTCCCGGCTCAGGACAAGGAAGCTGCCAAAGGAGTAGCAGTAAAGGAATGAGTGCAAGAGCATGTGTGGGCCATCAGGAAAGCCCTTGTTCTCAAGGAAAGACCCGGGATCCCAAAGGGAGGGATGCCAAGGCCCAGGAGCCCCCCTGGGCTCTGGCACACTTACCTTCAGCTCCGATTTCTTCTCCAGGGCCTTGGCAATGACTTTGGCTGCCTCTACGCCCACTGTGTTGCCCTCAAAGCGCAGAGCCTCCAGGCCATCGAACGCCTCGATCTCTTTTATCACCTCCTGAGCTACAGGGATTCAGAAGAAGCCCCACTGTTAGAAGACCCAGTGAAGGGCAAGTGGGCTAACGTTTGAGAGACCTTCTCCTCCAGGACCCGTCCGCCTCACCAAAACGCCCGAGAACAAATGGGGTTTGGCCCTGAGGACTGAGCTCGGCTCCCCAGAGCTTTTGTTCCAGGCTACAGCAGCCTCCGCCAGGGTGGGACGGAGATAGGACTGTCTGGGTGATTATTCACGTCATGGGAGGTCCAAGCTGACCAGCCTCAGGACAAAATGTCCACCCTTCCTCGCGGATGGGCCATCGAGTCCAACCCTTTACACCGGACCCGAGGGCCCTGCTCCTCTCCCATCAACACCATTTGGAAAGCACTCGCTAAGACTCGAAACCAAAGAGGGAGCCCTCCCTACCTTCTGGGTTCTGACGGCTGATCACTGCCCATGGCCTTCCCCACTATTTCACCGTGCTTCTCCCCCATGAATCTGAAGGATAGCAGTGAACCCATTTTACAGATCAGGAAACCATTCCATGCCTTGCTCTGTGATCTTCCCAGTCCCAGAATCCAGACTGGCCCCTGATACTTGGGGTGCTACCAGTTGCCCCGTCTCTCTAGTCTGGAGACCAGAGCTGCTGCCCATCAAGCAGAACCCCAGGCGCTGGCCCCCCAAGCCAGGGCCAAGACAAGCAGGTGCCCTTTCCTGGTCCTTTCCGTCAGTCTGAGCTGTGCCTGTGACCAGAGACCCAGATCTGCCTGCCTACGTCACGGCCTTTATGACCCAGAAACTACTCGTCTCTTCACGTTGCCTTGGGGGTACGAGCTTCCCGCTCCCGGGTGCACCTGGGGAGAAGCAGCTGCATTTTATCAGTCCTGAGAGGATCCTAAGGGCCCAGAGATGCAGGGCTCCGGGACTGCACGGGCCAGTAAAGCCAAGCTGCCACCGAGCAGCTCCGTGACTTGTCCGAGGTCCCAAAGAGAGGGTACACTCAGATCCCAGGCCAAAGGGCCCCCTGCCTCGCGGCCTTTGGACAAGGATGGCCCGGAGCTCTGCTCCAGGGCTGTGGGGATTCCTGGGGCACACAGTCCCTCCCGAGGGAAACTGGCACCTCTCGAGACTGTATCACTCCAGGGACTCCGGGGCCCTGAGATGCTGGCCGAGTCTCCGCTAGGTGACTCCAGCCTAGGTCTCTGGTCTCCTGTGGAAGAATCGACCCCAAAGCCGCCTCCACCATTCAGCCTTCTCAGCTCGTACCCCTCCCAGCAGCTCCCAAAGGCCTTCTCCCCTGTTGCCAGGGCTGAGGTTCCATTCAAACTCAGAGGCTGGCTACACTGGCAGGGGGCCTGCAAATGTGTGACTGTGGCTTTCTAGGGCCCAGGTCTTATTGAAAGGAACACGGACGGGACGTCTAAAGGCCTGGGTGGGAATCCTGCCCTGCCACAGATGTAATCCGTATGACTGTCAACAAGTCCATAACCTCTCGGAGGCCCCCTAGGAGAAAGGAGGACCCTGAGACCTTCATCCAGGCCCCTGGGAGGACTGGTGACCCTTTGGCACAAATGAGCTAATGGCAAGAGCTGAGGACTTGGGCCTGGAAGGGAGGATGAAGGGATTCACTAAGGAGACGTCCAGCTCCAAACCCATGGCTCGGGGATCTGGAAGGCCCTCCCCCGCTCACTGGAGTGGTCCTACACAGCACCTTTTCAGAGGGCCTGTCGACAGGCACTTAGGGTCGGAGTCGGGATTTCAACACAGGCTCTGGGCTGAACAAACAAGTAAAACACGTGGAAGTGGCCTTGGCACAGGTTCTTGGCTGCCTCCCTGGGCCAATAGTGACCACCCTCCAGGCCGGGGTAATTCATTGCCCCGGACACACTAGAGAAGGGCGAGGAGAGCAGGAATGCCGGGATGCTGCTATTCCCACGGGGGGAGGCCGGTCACGTCCTCTGCCCCAAGTTCTCAAAGACACGTTGCCAAGTCACCCAGGCAGGACTTGTGGGCAAGCCCAAACCTGCTCTCCTGGCAAATAGGCGTGGTAGGGAGGAGGGGGAACACAGCCTGCTGGAGCGGTGCTGGGCCAGAAAGGCTGCTTCCCAGGGCTAAGCACCATGCAGCTTGGGGCAGGCCCTGCTGCAGGGAAAGAGGCCCCCAAAACGGGGAGAGGGAGGGACCGACCTTCAGTGGGTGCGTCCTGGAGCCCACAGAAGCTAATTCTAGACAAGGTCTGCTTCCTAGTTCCTCTCTGCATAGTCTCCCTATGCTAGGAGGGATGGAGAACCCAAGGAAGCCAGAGTTCTAGGCTACCCCATAATTCTTTTTTGAAAAGAATTCTTTGAAAGAAGTCTGATCAGTACTAAGTATTGGTTCCAAGGCAGTAAGGGCTCGGCAGTGGGGGTTAAGGGACTTGTCCAAGGTGGCCTAACTAGTCAGTGTCCGAGGCCACATTTGAACCCAGGACTTCCCACCTCCAAGCCTTGCTTTCTATTCACTGAGGCACCTCACTGCCCCGCTAAGACAGAAGAGTGGCAAGGGCTAGACAATTAGGATTAAGTGACTTGCCCAGGGTCACACAGTAAGAAAGGTCTACGGTTGGACAGGACCCCAGGAGGCTCCACCTAATTCTGAGCTCTTCTCCCAAGACCCCATCTAGACTGCGAGGGAGGGCCTCACCATCTTCTGCTGTGTTGAGTTTGAGACTTTTGCCTTTGAAGCTGAGCTGTCCTCCGCCCACTTGGGTTCTGGCCAGGCTTTCGGCGAGCTTGGCGATATCCTCAGATGCCATGGTTGCTGCTGCTTTGTGGAGCTTCCTCCCCAGGCTGCGGAGAGAGGCACCAATCACTATGAGCCACCCCACGGGGACCGTATGTCCCACTGCACAAAATGCCCTCCCAGCAGTACCTCAGTGAGGTAAGCCGGCCATCACTAGTCCCACTGACTGAACGGGGAAAAGGCTGTGAGAGAAACTGCCCCTGCTTGCCCAAGGTCACTCGCAGTCCGCTTTAATGCCAGATTTCGTGGCTTCAACACCAAGGCCCTGACTTTCTTTTTCCCAAAGCAGAGAGAGGCTGCGGGGTGGTCAATAGGACAGACACGCGCTGCCCTAATGCAACACACACTTGAGGAGCACCTACTGTGTAGAGCTCAGGCCTGGGGAGAAACACCAAAGCTGAAGCTTTTGCTGGTTCCTGCCAGCAAAAAAGGGGTAAGACGCCAACCTGGATGGCTCTAAGAGATACGATCACGATACGGGCAGAGTTGTGCCACTTCTAAGTACTGTGTAAGACTGGAAAAGGATGGTGGAGATTGACCGGGAACATCGGGAAGGCTTCCTGGAAGAGTGTTTCAGATGGGCTTCACAGGATGGAGAAGGCAGCACTGGGAGGGGACCTTGGAGACCATCTAGTCCAACCCCCTCCTTTCACTGAACAGATTGGAGGCCCCAAAGGTGAAGTCACTTGCCCAAGGTCATAAAGTAGCAAGGAGCTGAGGTGGGATCCCCAACCGGTCCCCATGTGCAGGTCAGCTCAGGCCAAAGGATGGTCTGTCTGCTGGGGTGAGCCGTCGGCATCATCACTTCCAGATGTGAGCGTCCAACGCCTACTCTCGGTGAGAACTGATCTGACTGCTCAAATTACAGTTTTCTCCATAGGCTGAACTCTAGGCAAAGTGGCATCACATCCGGCCTGAGTCACCAGGCAGGCACAGGGTGGGCAGAAGAGATGCCACTCTCTCACTGCTACCTCCTGGGCTCTGCCCTTTTCTCTCTGCTGCCCCTGACTCTCCTGGCTGGGCCCCAAACGGACAGAACCACAGGATTTCCTTCATTTCCCAGCCAGAGCTTTATGACACAGTGGAGGCTGCTGTCAGTGGGGAGTGAAGATCCAGGAGAAGAGAGGGTACACAGGACCAATGACTGACTGTTCCGGGCCAGCTCTCCTACTCCCTTCCCCCAAACAGGGCTAAATGGTTAATGCCATCCATCCAAGGGGGAAACCCAATGCCTTTGTTGGCTTGCCTGGTGGTGGCAAGGGAGAAAAGGAGGTGTCACCTAGAGACTGCAGGCGGCCATCCCCATGGAGGGCTAAAGGCAGGAAGCGGGGGACAGCAGGAAGCAACAGGCAGACCCTACATCACAAAAGCCAACATCACAATAGGCTGGCCCCACTCATGGAACAAAGCCCCCCCCAGCCCCCCCAGGACAGAGCAGCCGGAAAGAACCAGTTCTCCAGGGCTAGGGCCCAGATCCGGCAAAGAAGGTTGAGGCACAGCCCAGCGACTGTCTTGGGGTCCCCCCTTTTCCAGGAGCCACAAACAGGATGCTGGAGTTTTTGAAAGGACATGCCTAACCCCAGGGAAGGGGAGGGCAGGTTCAAGTTAGGAGAATGTTGGATTCCAAAGGAGAACACCCCAACAACTACAAGCACCCTCCCTCCCTCCCGCCCGCCCCCCAACTGAACCAATCAGCAACAGTCACATGTCTCACTGGAATCCAAGAAAACTCGCTGGTGGTCGTAGAGGAATCTGGATTTGGGTTCAAGTACCAAGATGGCACTAAGCATGTGGCTAGAAGGCCTCCCCCCTCCCCTTGTCCTGCTCAGCTCCTGCTCACAGCCGGGACACTAGACAGCCTCTCTGGCCCAAGGGACCCGATTATACCACAGCCTGTGCTCTGGCCCTCAGAGAAGGGCACCTGCCCGGTGGGGCCAAGTACATGAGGCTCAGGGGGAAGCTCGGGCCGCCCTCCGGCACTGCCCAAAGTCATCTCGGAGCTTCCCCTGCCCACCCTCGGGTGCCAGGCCTTGAGGAATCTCCCCCGACAGACTAGGAGCCCTTGGAAGGCAGTGACTGTGTCCTGTGCGCTTACTGAGCACAGCTGTGGGGGGAGAGCGGCTCCCCCGGCCCCGCATCACCGCACCGCCAGGTCTGGCTCAACCAAGCAATCATGGCCAAGCCCTGTCCTCTGTGCTGCAGCGGGGGAGGGGGCTCTGGTTCTGGTAAACAGGCCGATGCTAGCATCAGAGGAGCTCCAGACTAAAGTGTTCTCCGACGCTGAAAAGCACGGGCAGCCCAGGGGCAAGCTCCTCCGCAGGAGGCTCAGGGGCGCCACTGACGTCTGGAGAGGAGGGGGCGCTCAGCGCCCCCGACCCTGCCTCGGTCTCCCCGGGTCAGGGTTCTGTGCAGAAGTCCCCAGCCGCGAAGGGAAGAGGGGACCCAAAGCCTCGGCTCCGCACCCCCCTCTTCCGACAGTCCAACCACCTCTAGGGCCGGGCCCTCACCCTCTCAGCTTCCCGCCGGACTTACGGACGCGCAGGCTATGGGTGCCTCGTGCGGTGGTGGCTGCAGCGGGTCTCGGAGCTCGCGCTCGCAGCCCTCCGGCGCACGCGCACGGCTTCTCCCAGGAAAGGGGGGGGGGTGAGAGGGTGAAGGGAAGGGGGGGAAAAGGGTTCGCGCGCGGGCGGGAGGGAGGAAGAGAGGGAGGGAGCGAGAAGCGCGAGGGAGGAGGAGGAGGAGGAGGTGGCGGAGGTGGCGGAGGCGGCGGTGGCGGAGGCGTAACTCGCGTCACGATAGGCCGGGAACCAACGGCCGCCCCCCCCCCCCCGCCCTCGCTCCCTCACTCCCTCACTCCCATTCACGCTTCATGCGCGTGCACACCCAGTCCCACACCCTAACGCACACTCACAAGGGTCTAACCCCGGGATCTTCCTAGGGTACCTGCGCCTCTGCGCCGGCGAACGACGATGGCGGCAAGAGAGAATTTTTGAAAGCCGGCAGTTTCTTTCCTGTGATCTGATTTGCTCAGGGCCTCTTCGCCGGCCGTCTTTTCCGCTCACGCGCAAGGTTAGTCGGGAAATGTGGTTCTGCTCCTGCACTTCGTCCTAGGTGCCTCAACCCTGTCTGACTACAGTACCCACAGGGAAGTGCGGACCACAGGCCGACTCTCCTCCATTCCTGTTTAGATTCCCTCTCGTTCCCGCGAGATCGCTGACGATTGGTCCCGCTTGAAGTCCGGGCAAGAAAACTACCATTCACAGCGGCCGACTGTCAACAACTTTATTGAGAGACTTAACGGACAAAATCAAAACCTTGGGGTTCCCTCTGGTGGTTGACGCTCAACCTCTTGTGTTCCTTAAAACGAGAATGAGCTCTGTTCTAGATCTTCTGCTGAGAAGGGTTACCCGGAGCCGGGAAGACCGGGCAACCCGGGGAACGCACTGTTCCAGGCGTGGCCAGGAAAAGCGAGAGGAGCCGGATTGAAAAGTGCCTCCCAATCGATAAGAGAATGGCGAATGAAAAGCACCCTGAGCCTCCATCTTATATCATCCACACTAGAGATGGCAAGACAAAATGGCGATTGTGGGAGAAACTGAGGGAGGAGGCATGCCAGTACGTAGTTGGTGGAGCTGTGGTCCGATGTTCAGAATCCAGTTACAACCCCCACCCCATCCCCAGGCCTCAGGGCATGTGCTTTTTGCGTCAGCCATTCCAGGGCTACATAACTAGAGCAAGGAGACCAAAGAACAGAGTTCAGCAAAAGAGAAAAAAGTGCTGGACATTGTTGTAAGAACTGAGGAGTGTGAAAGGTTCTGAGGAGTTGGAGAATTCTTGTGCCAGCTTCTACAATGACAACCCTGATGTAAGGGGGAGGGGGCTTTGAAAAACCGGCAGAATTCTGATCAGCAGCACCCACTAATTCTGACTTCAGAGGGGTCCATCACTGACCAGGAAACCTGCCCGATTCCCTTGGTGTGATGGACAGGGATGGGGGGGGGGGGGGGGGACAAGAGAGCTGCCTGGTGGCCAACTGTGGCCAATCAGTGGTTTTTATTTCCTTGACCACGTCTTTCTTTTGATGGCCAAGAGATACTGACAGATGTAAAAGGAAAGTGCTTCTAGTATGGCTGAGGCCGAAGAGGGGACCAGGCAATTTTGTTACTCTTTTGTTAGAGTTGATACACCTTGAAAAAACAGAACAAACTACACATAACTCCAGCCCCTTTCCATCTCCCATGCTCTCTGGGGAGCTCCTTTGTATAGTGGAATGACTCCACTCCTGATTTTTTAAATGACTTTTATTCAGACAGAGCCTTCCTGTGTTCCAGGCACTGGAACAGACACTGGAAAAACCAGAGGAGACAAAAAGAAAAAAAAAGGGAATATAGTACTTGCCCTCAAGGAGCTTCCATTCTGGGAGGGGAAGGGCGGAACAGCACCAACACCCAAAATACAACAAAATATATGCAATGTACATCCCAAATAATGCTAGTGATTTTTTTCTTTCTCTTCCCTTTTTCTTTTTTTCAGCTTTTCTTTCTCTGCTTTCCTCTCTCCCTCCCTCCCCCCTCTGCCCCTCCCTATCTCCACCATGCTTGAGGACATTTCTCTCATCCATGGCCCCTCTGCCCAGCTGCCCAATAGGAGTGAGGTTGCAGCTTGGGCACTTGGTCTCTAAAAGGTTCACCATCACTGAACTAGGGCTTCTGCTGGTCTGACCTGTTCTGGGACCATGTTTACAGGATCCTAGAGCTGGAGGCAGAAGGGGCTTCTTATGCCATCTAGACTAACTCCCTCATTTTATAGAGGCCCATGGTAGTGAATCAACCAAAGTCCTACATCTCCAATTTAAAGCTACCTTCCATGGACACTGTATATCTCAGTACAGATTTTTGCATGGAATAGCCAGCATCCTCTTCTGTGTGTTGTCCTGAAGAGTCAAAGGGGCTTGCTTTCTTTTGCTGTACTCCTAGGACTTCCTTAGCATGGTACCTGGTAAAAAAAAGTCATGTGTGAATGTTTGTTGATTGACTGATTGATGGAGTCTAGGCCCAGGGGGGAGGCCCAGAGGGGAATTGCCTGGCTTGCTCAAGATCACACTGGTCTTAACAGAAGAGAGATTTGAACTCAGGTCTTTGACTCAAAGTACACACAGTTCTTTCCAGCCTCTCAGTTGTCACTGTTATTCTTCACTCTTGGCCAGAAAGAACACAATTATAAAGAGGAGTATTTATCCAGATAACAAGAAGGACCCAGAACCACAGACTTGGACCCAGGAGATAGGCAAAGAGAAGTCCCCACCAAGTCCCCAGGACAGGGTCTTCCCCAGATAAGTCTTTCCCTTTACCTCCAGGTGTTGCTTTGGAGTCCACAGTAATCTCCAGGACCCACTGGGGAAGGATCTGCTGTCCATCTCCCAACACTGCCAGGGAACTCGCCAGCTGATGAGGAGCTCTCTGTTTACCAACAGGGATGGAAACCTCTTAGAACCCGGCCTCTGGCTTCCCAGGCCCAGAGGCCAAGCCATGCCTGAATAAGAATCCCTTCTGTGATGTCGGAACACTCCATGGTTCTCTAGCCTTTGTTTGAAGGCTTCCAATGAAGAGGCAGAGGTTTCCTTGTAAAATGTTTAACAACTGGCCTCCCAGAAGTTGACTGCATTAGTAATACTCCTCTGAACCACCAAGCACATGCTGACTTGTAGCGTTTGCTCATTTCTGAGGTGTCAATCTTAGAATCAGTCCTCAGAGTAAGATGGCCCCAGTACAATGGAGCGGGGGTGGGGGGGAAGGCCTTGTCCTCACCTCATCCTCTAGACAGCCCATTACCTTGGGAGTAGCTCTCTGAATGAAGAAAAGACCTCAAGAGCTCAGGGAGCCCAAAAGGTCAGGAAGCTTGTCTGAGCCTTGGAACTAGCAAGTAACTGAGGTGGGATTTGAAGCCAAATCTTCCTTGGCTGCCTCTTCTCATAATTAGGGCCATTTTCCTTAGGATGGTGATGAGAAGAATAGTAGTAATAGGGAGCAATTATGGAGCACTTTGCCATTGAAGCAAAGCCCTTTAGGAATATCTCCTTTGACTCTCACGAATGAGGTTGATGTTATTATACCCACTTTACAGTGGAGCAGACTGAGGCCGACAGTTGAAGTGACTTGTCCAGCGTTGTCACACAGGATATATTTGAACTCAGGTCTTCATGATTCCTGGCCCAGTGCCCCATGCCACCCAGCTGCCTCCAGTCAGTCTTCAGAGGATCCTAAAAGTCCTCCATTGTGCTTCTCTAGTCTCCCATTGTCCCTACTTACAGACCCTCTGCAGTCAAGCAGAACAAGACTGATCCCCTACAGGCGGCTCTCATGTCTCCCCCACTCCCCCCGCAGCCTCTGCCTCTCCAGGCTAAGCATCCCGGCTCCTTCACCTGGTCCTCCCTTCCCCATCCTGGTGGACCTGCTCCGTCTTCTCACGATCTCCAAGCGCGGGGTGCTCGGGCATCATGTGATCAGAGGGCTGGGAGGGACCCAGATTTGGAGGTGGGGACCCCCATTCCAGGCCTGCCTCCCAGGAGATCTTCCACAGGATCCCACAGGAGCTCTCTGGGCTCCTTTCCTCATCCCAAGGAGCCTGGGCAACTCTGCTGGCTCCCATCCTCTGCTGCACCTGCTGCCCAGGCTTTATGAGGGAGATGGGCAGCGGGCAGGAATTAGCCGCGGTGCCAACCAGCTACAGATCCAGATCAGGGCCAGAGCGCAGACCGGAACAATGGCTCAAAGCCATTGCTAATCCCCGCCTGGGACCACCCTAAGCATTTATTTCTCCCATGGGCCTTAGTTTCCTCTTCTATAAAAGGAAAGGATCTCACTTCACGATTTCTCAACGACAATACTTCATCAAAAAACCCTCTTTGTCCTCATGACAACCTAAGACTAAAGGCAGGGGCTAGGCAAACAGGACTAAGTGACTTGCTCAGAGTTGCAGGAAGCATCTGAGGCTAAATTCGAACCCAGGTCCTCCAACTCCAGGCCTGGGGCTCTACCCACTGAGCCACCTCATTGCCCCTGCAGTAGTTCGTGAGGTCTATGAGGAACAAGACACCTGCCTGGTGAATTGAAGAGGCCTAATATCTGTGGCATAATGGAGAATCCATCCTGAACTGCTCCTTGTGCTCCAGGCACTCTGCTAAGTCCTGGCTAGGGTCCTGTACTTGCAGGTGGAAAAAGGAAGGCCCTGGTTCAAATCCTGCCTCAGACACATTTAAGTGATGTGACCCTGGGTAAGTCACTTTGTTTCTGCCTCATTTTCTTGGCTGTTCAAAATAAACGAAGGGTTATTCTGCATGCTCCTCAGCTAAGGTCCTCTATGATCCAATGAGTGAGTGTGGTTTCAATGTAACAATGTTACATTAACTCCCCCCAAAGAGTTTCTTAAACTCTTTATTTACTGGCAACAATGAACTTTCATCTAGTAGCTTTGATAGGTGGAATCTCAGTTTCGCCCTCTGAAAATGAGGGGGTTGGACCAGGTGATCTCCAAGGTGTTCCCCGTTCTAAATCTGTGGTCCCCTATGGCAGATTTAGTCTCTGTATAAAGAAAACTTCTAGGAGCAGCTATGTGGCTCGGTAGCCAGAGTGCCAGGCCTAGAGAAGGGAGGTCTTGGGTTCAAATGTGGCTCCTTAGCTGGGTGACCTTGGGCAAGTCCCTTGACTCCAATTGCCTAACCCTTTCCACTCTTCTATCTTGGAACCAATGCTCTGTATGGATTCTAAGAGGAAGGGTATGAGTTAAAGGAAAACTTCCTAACAAGGAGAGCTGGCCAATGGTGGAACAAGCCGCCCCAAGTTGGGGGTGGGAGCGGTTCTTCTCCCTGGGGAGCTCTTTGAGCAAAGGCTGGAGGACTTTTAATCAGGTTGGGGTTCGGGGCCTCTTGGGGCTCTTCAGAGACTGCCCTCACAACAATCTTAGCGTGGAAGTCCAGAAAGATGATTACCCCCACCCAGCATAGCTCACAAACAAGCCTGAGATCTGGGAGCCTTTTTATTTGATTTGGTTATGGATTTGAATAACAACTTTCTACCTAGGTTTCCCGAGTTCTCGGATCCACAACCTCCCTCCCTCCCTCCCTCCCTCCCTCCCTCCTTTGCACCCCCTCCTGGAGCTGGCCGGGATTCCATCTGGGTTACTGTGCAAACCAGGCTTCCCTAGCGTTCATTTTTGTAAGAGAATACTCCTCTGCAAGCCAACCCCCCAGTAAGCGAGTGACAAACCTCCATCTGCATCTGCATTCTGACTCCACCAGCTCCTTGTCTGGAGGGGGAGGACGTTGTTCTGTGTTCACCGATGTCTTGGATCGCTGTATTGCTGAGAGGCGAAGGCTATCATGCTTGGTCATTCCACGGTTTGCTGTTACTGTGGATGATGCCCCCTGCTTCTGCTTCTCTCACTCTGCATCTGTTCAGGGAAGTCTTCCCATCTTCTCCTGAAATCCTCCTGTTCCTCATTCCTTCCCACACAATACTATTCCATCACTGTCGTGTCCCACACTTTGTTCAGCTGTTCCCCAACCGAGGAACACGCCCTGTTTCTAGTTCTTTGCCACCACAATCAGCACTGCTGTAAACATTTTAGTCCACACAGGCCCCTTCCCCTTAGGACAAGCACTCATCTGGTCACTCATGAGGCTACAAAAACTCTTGCAAGATGAGGTGAGAGATCCCTTAGCTCCCACTCGATCTCTTGGAACTTTGGCCAGGAAAGATGATTGCTTGAGTAAGCCTAGATGCTGTGTCCCTCCTGTCAGTCAGTCACTCCATTCATAAACATGTATTAAGCACCTACTGTATACATACTGTAAACCTTAAAATTTCTTAGACTTGTGAATGTTGGAAATTTCACCATTGGAAGGTTTCATGCTTGTAGGGAATTTCCTACTGATAGTGGGAACTCTATTGGAATGTGAACCCCATTGGCATGGGAGGTTCCTTCTCCTCCCTACTTAAAATTACTTTAGGACAGAAACCTTTTGCTGAACAATGGAAAGGGCTTTGACCTATGTTTAAGCATAGAACAGGAAGTTCTTTGAGTCATGATTGATTTTAGAATTGATATAATAGAGATACTTGGAATGACAGAACCAGGTCTTGGAACTTACAATCTCCACCCTACTCAGGGTAACAGGATTTAGGAAGGGCTGCAGCAAAGGATCAAGATTTAATTATTTGAGAATATGGCCTTCAACAGACATGTGCAAAGCCACAGACCTCTGGGTGGTCCTGGGTTAAGCTAGAGCCACCATTGGCACAGGGAAGACATGGACAGTGATTGGTAGATGTGAGAACTGAGGGGAGGGAACTTGGATGGTTTCCTTAAAGATAGAGGGGTCTGAGGACTAGGGAGGTGTTTGGAGAGGTTTTGCTCTGAGAGGTTGTGCTCTGAGAAGCTTGCTCTGAAGGAAGCTGGTGGTGGAAGCCCCTGAGACTGTTTCTCCATTTTGGTCACGTGAGTGATAGGGACTGATCTCTTTTCTTTGCCTCAGCTATCTAAGGGCTTGGGCCTTTTGGCCCAGCCTAAACAGAAGGGGTATTTAAGCCCTATTCCCTTCTCTCTCTTTCTCTCTCTCTCTCTCTCTCTCTCTCTCTCTCTCTCTCTCTCTCTCTCTCTCATTCCTTTCTTCCTCCTGTTTGTAATTAAACTCCATAAAAGGTTGGCAGCTGACTTGAGTTTTCATTTAGGAATTACATAGCTGAATTCCTTGGCGACCTTAAATTAATATATATCAGTCTTTTAAGGTGATTTCCTTGTCACAATACCAGGCACCAGTTAAGTTCTGTGCCAGGAAGACTGACTTGGGTATTTTGATCAGAAATGTGGATTCAGGATAGTCTGTAAGACTGACAGACAGAAATGGGCTGCTGCCTGTGGGGGTTTTCAACAACAGGTCTCCAGTATTTCAAGTTTGCCTCCACTCCCTGCTCAGTTAAAACAAAGCCCGTGAGTGTTTTCCCCAGAGCAGAACAAATTTGCTTTTGTCCCTGGTCTGACTAAATGGGCCCCCTTGTTTGGGGCCCAGATCAGTCACAGAGGACCTTCCCCCAGCCCAGCCCTGGGGTGGCCCAGGTGGCGAAACCAGCCAGCAAGCACCTTCAGTATTGAAAGGCAAAACATACAGAACTAGAAAATGAGCCCAGTCTTCGCCTTTTTCCCTCAAAGAAAATCTCCAGGGCAGCTTTAGCAAGGAGGCAAAGATCACTTGGGAAGGCTTCCTCTCGGACAGACAGCAAAGGGAAAAACATGTGGCTGGTGCTGGCGCCGGCACAGGCCCTGGAAGGCCAGCGTGGAGTTCCTCCCTGCCCAGTGCAGGTTACACAAAAGCCCAGCCCCGATCATGAAGAGGCAGCAGCCCCATTTATCCAAGAAAACCGAGGCTGGAGAAGTTCTGCGGTGGCCAGTATCCCAAGGAGTATGGATGCCTACAGACCCGACTTGGCCCCTCTTGTTGGGATGGAGTGCAGCTCTCAGCTCCAAGCAGGAGCCATCAGAAGGTTCCAGCAGTCATGGAGCCAACTTCCCATCTGTGCCGTGCTCGCCCTTCCAAAGAATCTCTTTCTCTTCTCTGGAATGTCCTCTGGCCATCGCCCTGAGGAAGCCCTGGTGCAGGCAGATAGGCAGCAGGGAGCACAGCATCAGGAGTCCCTGGATGCCTGGAGCAGGCGCCCTTGGGCGGGCCTCTCCCACTCCTCTTGGCCAGGAGTGCAGTTACACCCCAATACCTAAGAAGCCCTAGAGGCAGCTAGCTAGCAATCAGGTCTCTCTCTGCACTGGGCCATGCAGCTGCCCTTTCCTTGGTCGATGCCGATGAATGCAATCCGGATCTCCCATCATTTGTTGGGGATTCAGAGACTGCTTTCTTGGCCCAAACCTCTTGGCTGTAGAATGACGAGAGATTTGTGTAAACTGTTTCCACTAGACTTGAGCCCTAAGTCGAGCGCAGGATCCCTGCAGGATATGGATCATTGGGGGAGTCCCAAAAACCAGCTCCCCCCAGCAGGTCGGAGACAAGCAGACATCTGTTCGGCGCCTTCTGCGTGTTAAGCAGTGTGCCAGGTGCTGGGGGGACGAGGACCGACTCGGAATGGCTCCCGCCTCAAGGATTGTGTGCTCTGAGCGAGCAAGCACGCATAGGCCGCTATAAATGTCCAGGTATGGGCAAATTACCCATGGTTACATACAAAATAGGTTTCGATAAGGTATACACAGAGGCCAGGAGGTACTCTTGGAGCCAGGGGAGCCTGGCTTTGGGGCAGCTTTGGAAAGTCCTTTGGCAGGAGGCCCTGGAGCTGCATCTTGAATGGGGCCAGAGGGGAATGAAGGAAGGAAGAGCATTTCTGGCCCGGAGGCCAGAGAGAGTGCAAAGGCTGAAGAGCAGAGGCGAGGAGGCACAGGGTTACTTGTGGGGAAAAGCAAAGCCAGACTAGAAGGATGCTAAATCACTACCGTTCAATATGATGATAATCAGTGGGCAAGTTATTATATAATAATGATTTAGAAACCACAGATGCTAGAAGGACCACAATAAACTTCTGTGCCAAACACGCCATCTTGTCCGGAATACACGGCAGAGTGGGCCAGGGCTAAGGCCCAGAATCACCTGCATAGGTAAGTACCTCCAAAGTGGGGGTGATGGGAACCAAATGAAGCCCCGGGGGGATTTCTCAGGAACACTGAGGAGGAAGAAGACATTTTGTGAACCCCAAAGTATGTTAGAACTGTGAGCTGCCCTACTTGGCGGTGGCGGCGTGGCATGGCATTTGGGGATGTCAGAGTTAGGACAGCAGGCAAGTGTGACGCAGACTCCCTTTGAGGGCTTTCTGGGGATGTGTGTAATTAGCATTTTGCTCCTCAGGGCCTCTCTTTCCCAGCATCCCAGTGCCCTATCTACAGATGGGAAGATAGAAGGGCCGTGTCGGTCTGCCTTCTCTCCCCTTTCCCAGGAATGTGGCTGGAGGATGAGGTGAGAGGCAGGAGGTCTTATTTTTGTCAGATAATTGGATTTTATGCTTCTATTTTGTTTTATTTCTTCTTCTTCAAGTGATTATTAATAAATGTTATAAAGTATAATATTTGGAGTTGGTGGACATTCAATTTTACAGATGCGATCTTAAAGCAAACATCAGCACTCTGAATTAAGACAGAATAGCAAAGTAGGTGGTGCCGAAGCCCCTCCTCTGTACACAGTCCTTGCACCTGTAGATACCTTCTCCCACAAGTTCCCATCATGCCTTGGGGAGAGGAAGGTACTCCTAGCAAAAATCCCCTTTCCTCAAAGGCTGCAATTTCCTTCTGCTTCCTGCCAACGATCTCTTCACAGAGTTGATGCTGATATCTGATGGAATTGTAAGTTGCTTCTGAAGGTCCTCCCTCTTTTGGGCACCTTCCCAGCCAACATACCTGCAAACAAATGGGCATGTCTTCAGCTCTTTGTGAGGCCCTCAGCCTGGCACACAAGAGGAGACCTTTTCCTCAGCCATATTCATCACCCCTCAAGGGGAAGTCCCCTGGCATTTCGATAAGAATAAGGACAGTTCTGTCAACACTCAGCATGCCCTGGCAGGGAGCCCAGGGCCATCCAAGCGACTTATTCCAATGATTCATGCTTATTTTCTTTCTTGTTCCTAGAGGCAGCCGGTGGCACAGTGGATAGAACATTGAGTCTGGAGTCAGGAAGACCCAAGTTCAGTCCTGGCTCCAGGCACTTACTAGCTGTCTAACCCTGGGCAAGTTACTTTACCTGGGTGAACCTCAGTTTCCTCCTGTGTGAAATGCACCAAAGTCACAAGGGTGATAACCTGTGTAAATAAAGTGCTTAATGTGCTAGCTTTGGTCAATATGATTGCTTTATGAGTAGATAGGGCAAGGGTCCAACCGGGGATCTTCCTGAGGAATTATGGGGGTCTTTGGCGAAAGATTTAAGACATGCAATATCCACAACAATTATAAAGGGTCCAAATCACAAGTAACCAGAAAGAGAAAAGTTAAAACAACTCTGAGGTTACACGACCCATTTATCAGTCTGGCAAAGGGGAGAAAAGGAAGGAGAGTGAGGGGCTCAGAGAAGACAAGGCAACAGTGGAGCTATGAGCTAGGCTGGCTATTCTAGAAAATAATCTGGAATCATGTCCCAAAATGTCCATAAATTGGGACTGAGCTAGCAATACTAAAAATGGGCCTCTAACCCAAAGAGATCAAAGGTAGAAAAGGATGTGTGTGTGTGTGTGTGTGTGTGTGTGTGTGTGTGTGTGTGTGTGTGTTGCAAAGAGAGCTGTATAGAAACTCAGACACAGTGGACAAAGCCTGGCTGGCCTGGCATCAGGAAGACCTTGGTTCAAATGCAGCCTTGGAAACTTACTAAGCTGTGTGACCCTTGGCAAATATTTAACTTCTATTTGCCTTGATTTACTCATCTATAAAATGGGGTTAATCATTGCCCCTACCTCCTAGAGTTCTTGTGAGAATCATATTAGAAATAATTGCAAAGCACTTGGCACAGTAGTGGGCTGCTGGGGGCCATCAGACCATGATGCCTTGACAGAGTCATGCGTGGTAGCTAGGGAGATCACAGAGTGGTCGTTGGCAAGATGTGACTGCCCACCCAGCTCCCCTTGCATGACCTCTTTCATCAATGCTCCTCACCTATGAATTGACATGATTATTATTCCCCCTAGTCTCAAGAGAAATAATGCAAGAGCAAAACACATGTACCCTAATTCCCTAAAACATCACCAAAAGATCAGACCCTCAAACCCAATCCCAAAAGACTATCATGGATTAACTTTTACTTAGGTACATAATTCCCAGCGAAGCCGCAGTTACAGGCCAAACCCAAAACTTTCTCATGAAGCCAGCACACAAATCAATCATAGAGGCCCATACAATACGTACAGATACAGTACAGGTACACTAAGCTTCCATATGCCTCAGTGACTCAATTACACAAATCAGTAACTCAAACTCCCTAGTAAGCCACCTATGACGAAATCA
This sequence comes from Monodelphis domestica, assembly GCF_027887165.1. Classification (NCBI taxonomy): domain Eukaryota; kingdom Metazoa; phylum Chordata; class Mammalia; order Didelphimorphia; family Didelphidae; genus Monodelphis; species Monodelphis domestica. The sequence goes on from NC_077231.1 coordinate 3,332,977, forward strand.
TTTATCTTGTATTCTGTCTGTAATCACAAAAATATAGAATGTTAATCAAGTGATTTATTAAAAGTTAATGTATCACTTTTCCAATTCTCTCTCTTTGATTTTGTATACCTGCATGCCAAGAAAATGGGTATAAAAATAAATTCCAGGCCTGGGAATGTTGGAGCAGCTTTGAGATGCAAAGCAGTCCCATGGTGGTAATGATTAAGCTGTCTTCCATTTGTTATTTATTTTATTTATTTTGACTGATCGTTCGCCACCTGTTGGGAACCCTGAAGTCGCCAGTGAGGCTGGACCCTGACCGTGGCACTGGGCATAGAGTAAGTGCTATAGAAATGTGAGTTATTACAGTAAAAAGCTGGGAGCCAAGGGGGTGCCCATCCATTGCATAAATGATGGAACAAATATGATGGTGTATGGATGTAACATGGTATTACTGCAGTGGAAACAAGGACAAAAAAGGATGATCTTAAAGAAACAGGGGACGATTTCTATGAACTGATGCAAGGTAAAGTGAGCAGGACCAGAACAGCTCATCCTCTCACAGAAATATAGAACTAAGCAGTTCAGCAACCAAGTGTGACTCCAGAGAAACCCTGAGGAAATTTGGCTCCCACCTCCTCACAGAGAGGGAGGGGACACGGGTTGCAGAATGAGATCCAGCCCTGGACATGGCAGATGAGGAATTGGTTTGTCTTGGCTCAGCTTATTTGGTAAAGGTGTTCCATTTTCCTTCTTCAGTTTCTGGAGGTGGGAGGAAGAGAAGGACTGGAAGAAAGAAAAGAGCATCATGGAAGCATTTTTTTAAATGAACAGAGGAAAGGTCAGAAAGCAACACGGATCGGCAGGATAGCTTCATTTATTTATTTATTAAGTTTTGGAAATTTTTTTAAATTGAGTAATTTTGAATATTTTCCCATGGTTACATAATTCATGATCTTTCCCTCCCCTCCTCCCAACCCTGTTGCCAATGAGCAATTCCACTGGGGTTTACATGTGTCATTGATCAAGACCCATTTCCATATTATTGAGATTTGCACCAGGGTGATTGTTTAGAGTCTCCATCCCCAGCCATATCCCCATCAACCCATGTGATCAAGCCTTTGTTTTTCTTCTGCATTTCCGCTCCCACAGTTCTTCCTCTGGATGTGGAGAGCTTCTTTCTCATAAGTCCCTCAGATTGTCCTGGATCATTGCATTGGCAGGATAGCTTTAAAAGAGACATGCCTAGGAGCCTGGGAGCTCCCTGAGAGGAGGGGTGGTTTGATTTTGGCCTCTTTATATTCCCAGGGCTTGTCGAAGTGCTTAATAAACACTGGTGGAGAGACATCTAGGTGGCTTAGTGGGCCAGGCCTGGGTGCAGGAGGTCTTGAGTTCCAATGTGGCCTCAGACACTTCCTAGCTGGGTGACGCTGGGCACCCCTCCCCCCACCCAGCCCAGCCCTTCCTTACAGCTCTTCAGCCACACTTAGTATCAGTCCTCAGACAGAAGGTGAGGCCTTTCTAAAATGTTGTTGAATCAATTATCCTTTTGTCAAAATTTTCCCCCGACCCCCATTGTTGGCTTGATACTGTGAAAGTTTTCTGTTACATCTGCCCAGGCCTCTTGCAACTGTTGCACTCTTCTTGAGCAGTTCAGAATGGCTTTGTTGTGTTTTTAAAGCAAAAGAACAAGAATGTCTATTTTGTTAGCTGTTAAGTGCAGCTAGATGGCTCCGTGGAGAGAGCACCAGGCTGGAGGCAGGAAGACCAGAGTTCAAATCTAGCCTCAGCCGCTTGTTAGCTGTGTGACCCTGAGCAAATGATTGAAGCTCTACTTGCCATAATCCACTGGAGAAGGAAAGGATGAACCCCTCCAGGATCTTTGCTAAGAAACCCCTCACTGGGGTAATGAAGATGTTCAGCATGATTAAAAAACAACCATCCTGACCTGTCTTAGAATCAGTAGTGCAGATTGGCTCCAAGGCAGAAGATTGGGAAGGGCTAGGCATTGAGGGAGAAGTAACTTGCCCAGGGTCAGGTGTCTGAGGTCAGATCTGAACCCAGGACTTCCCACCTCTGAGCCTGGCTCTCCACCCACTGAGCTATCCAGCTGCCTTTTGATGCTTTTTTTTTTTTAAATTTTCTTTCTTTTTAGAAGTCTGAAGTTCCATTCTTGGCTCAGCTTCTTAGAATCTGTGTGATCTTGGGCAAGTGACTTCATTTTTCTGAGGGAAACTTGGTTTTCTCACCCCCAAAATGGCCTGACAGGGTTATCCTCCCTCAATAAATAAAGGTTCTAGGATGGGTCTCTTAGAAATGCTTGGTATTCATTTGAATACACTTTATGTACCCCCCCTCCCCAGTTGCATGCATGAGGGGCCCTGGGGCACCCTAGAGTTGGGGATCATCTAGGTTTAAGCTTTCCCTTTCCTGGCAGAGTGACTCTGGACAAGTCCCTAAACTTGTCTGTGTCCCATGCCTTTCAGAGAAGGTTCCTCACCAGGAGCTCCCCAGCCCCACAGAACCCAAGGGTGGATGCTGGGAACTTCTAGAGAGAGGGATTATTTCCTTTCTTGTCTATTCAGACTCTCTGATACTCAGCAGGCAATAAGTAAGTGCTGAGTTTATTTTTTTTTTAAACCTTACTTCCTGTCTAACTAAGCTAGAAGGGCAAGGGCGAGGCAAACACAGTGAAGTGACTTGCCCAGGGTCACAGGGCTAGGAAGTGTATGTGTCTTCCCAGAAGAATACCAGTGCCCCAGAGTGGGGAGGCCATTTCTTCAGAGCCTTGCAACTAATTGATCCTGCAGTGAAACTATATATGTCTAGTCCATATTTTAACAAAAGAAATTGATTCTCAGCTTCCCTGTCCCTCCAGAAAAGGGGGGCCACTGTCACCCACCCGCTAGAGCCCGAGTTTGGGGCATCCTGCTTTTCTGTGGACAGAAATGAGGACACGTGAGGCCTCTTTGCTCCTTCCAAACCTCGCTCGCCCCAGACTTCTTTCCTTCTCTTCTCTAATCTGCAGGTTGGGTTGGTTTTTACTCGGAATTTTGGGGGATGAACAAAAATCCCCTTCCTCCCCCTCCCCCTTATTAAAAAAAAAAAAAGGAAAGCCCCTGGAGCAAACAGCCAGCCTAGGTCTTGGGTCCCACCCCGCCCCTTTTCCTCCCAGGACCTCTGGAATTGCAGGGTTCTTAAGACTGTCTTGGTGAGGATATCCCTTCCCTCGGTCCTAGTTAAGCCAAGTTTTCCTCAGTTTCCCCTGAAATGGCTCCTGTTGCCGTTGCTTGCCCTGAAGCAATCCTCCCTATGGAATAGAACCCCCCCCCCCCCCCCCATCACTGTTTCACCATCCAGCCTGGCACAGGCAGCTTTCTTCTTCTTTGGGGCTTCAGAAGCCTGTGGGGGGCTCCAGTGGCACAGCGAGAGGCCCAACTGGGCCCGGAAGCCTTTCCGGAAAGGCTGCTCCCATTCCCGCAGGCCTGGGGGAGGGGGGGAAGTGAAGGGCCGCGCTGCCCTAGCAACGGAGCAGGAGGGGAGCCCCGCCCCCACTCCACCCGGTGCTGGTCCTAACTGGGACCTAACAGGTGTTTTGGAATGGAACGAAATACACCCGTCAGGTCAGCCCGCGTGCTCCCTCCCCCGTAAAAGGGGGTAACGGCAAAGGAGCTCTAGGCCGAAGCCCTGGGCTGCTCAGCGCTGGGGCCTTGGACCGGGAACATGTTGGCGCTGCCGCCGCCGCCGCCTCCCCCTCCCCCTCCCCCGGACCCCCGCTCCCCTCTCCAATCTCCCATTTCCTTTGCGGCTCCCGGGAGGGGTCCGAGGCTCGGGCCTGGGAAGAGCCAGTCCACTTCCGGCTTGTGGAGAAGGCTGCCCAGGGGAGCGGGCCCTCCTGACATTATAAAAAGAAATGTCGCGGGAGCAGGCTTGGACATCTCCGCCGGGCCTCCCCCGGCCCCAGCAGCCCAAGCCTGGGCAAAGGCGGCGGCCTCGGCCCTTCGCCCATCCCCGGGGAGGGGGCTGGCCCGAAGCTGGCTTGAGGCTGGCCAGGCCCCCCAGGGCGCAGGAAGGACCTGCAGGGAAGCATTTTCTCCAGTTGGGGCAGCTCTGACCGAGACGGCGAGAGGGAGGAGAGAGGGACACGCACACACGCACGCACACACGCACACACGGGGGGAGGAGGGAGCCGCGGCAATGAAAGTGACGACCTGAGCGCCCACATGGACCGAGCCTCCTGGGCCGCGGGTGCGGTAGCGCTATGCCCGCTTCGCCCATGAAGCCGCGCTCCCCCGGAGTATGACCGCTGTCCCCACCCGCTCCGACCCCACCGCCGCCGCCGTCCTGGCTCCCCCCTCTAGCCGTGCCGGAGCGCTCCGCCAGGCCACCCCAGGTGAGTCCCAGGGCCATTTTCTGACTCAGTCCCGCGGGGAGGGGGCCGGCGGGTGGCGGAGGGGGGGGGCGGCGAGGGTCCTCGAGCCTGGGAAGGAGCCAGGCTGCGCGGATCGGGGCGCGGGTAGGGTGGGATTGGCCTCTTCCTCCGCTTTCTCCCCCCCCCCCAATGGCCGAGAAGTTTTCAAGTTATCGCCGATCCAGAGGGGTGGAGGTGGGGCTCGGACTCCCTACGAAACTTGGGGCGCTGCTCGGGGCCCCTTAACAAACTGTGATTTGTAAACTGTAGCTAAGGCCCGCTGGGGGAAGGGAGGGCCCTCAGGATCCCCGGCCCAGCGCGGGGAGGGATCGATGGAGACATCCTTGGCCCCTCCCCCTCCCCGCGCGGCCCTGCCTTCCTTCTGCCGTCCCCCATCCCTGTTGGAGCTCTGGAGCCCTGGCGGAGGCCCGCGGTGGCGGCTTGGGCCGGGGCCGGGGCCGGGGCCGGGGCCGACCAGGGGCTGCCCTCCTCGGCCTCCGGCAGCACTCGAGTCCGGTGATCGAGGCCTGGTGCGTGGGGGTTGGGGTATGGACTTGGGACTAGAGAAAGGGAAGAACCTGGGACCGTCCTAGAGCGCCAGGGCGCCCCCCACAAGTTAGGGCCATCCCTCCCGCTCCGCAACGCCATTTTTACTGGGAGGCTACGAACAGATCTTGTAGATCTGGAGGATTTAGAGTGGAGAGGACCTGAATTCCAATCCCCTGCCTGGTCCTGGCTGTCTGACCTTGGTCTGATCACTTCCTGTTTTGGGGGCCTCAGTTTCCCCTCGTAAAATGGGAATAATAATCCAAGCACTGGCTGGCCCACTTGGTGGGTGGGAGGGACCTAAATCTGGGGCTGGAGAAATGGGCCATTGTAAACAAATGAACCTGGAAGCCCTCTGTCTCTGAAGCCGGATGTTTAGGGTGAATCAATCAATCAACATTTATTAGGAGTATCCTAGGGCCCTGGCTCTGGGCCAAGCTAGTGCCTTTCCTCAAGGGGCTTCCAGTCTGAGGGGGAGACAACCTGCAAACACCTTGTACAAAGCAGATTTTCTGGAGGCCAAAGCGGCCAAGGAGGGGAAACTGGAGTGAAGAAGAGACTTCGTTAAAGGGGAAGGTTCTCTTTACCCCTGACCTTCTAGTTGAGTCTTAGAATCCATCGATTCCAAGGCAGAAGAGAGGTAAGGATTAGGCAATGGGGACAAGTGACATGCCCAGGGTCACCAGGCTAGCTAGGATGGGTCAGAGGCCAGATTGGAACCCAGGACCTCTGGTCTCCAGGCCCGGCTCCCTAATGCCGAGTCACCCTGCTGCCCCAGAGCACTACTCTTTTGTTGATTTGTATTTCTTTTCCAGCAGTTTATTCTGGGGCTCCTGAAAGCAGCTTCGAATCCAAACTCCTGGGGGGCAGCCATCTCCCTTGCCCTGGGACATTCTCCCCTCTACTCAGTGTACTCTGTGGAACATGTAGGTGGAGAACCAGGAAGCATTTCATTCAGCCTCTGGGTGGCAGGCCCTGCCAGGGGAGACTATGGGCATGTGTAAAAAGGTGCATCCCAGGTAAAGAGAACCTCAGACCGGGCAGGGGGCCGGCTGCTCGGGGAGGCCACCCTTCTCCAGGGGAGCACCTGAGCTGAATCTCGAAGAAAGCTGGGGATCCTGGGCTGCGGAGATGAGGAGGAAATAGTCTGGGGGATGGCCAGTGCAAAGGCAAGTATGCCAGGTGGGAAGACCAGGGCCACAGTGATGGCACACGGCTCCCATAGCTCATCATTCAGGTAGAACTAGGCAGCTGCTTGGGGTCCACCTGAGCTCATCTCTCAGAGTCTAGAGTTGGAAGATCATAGCATAGCATCTGTCCTTTCCTTTTTCACTATGAGAGTCTCTGTAGAGAAAGTCAGTTCTGTCTTCCTCTCCTTCCTCCTCGTCATTATTGTAGCATCATCCCATCCTATCATTGTATCGTTCTTGTGTCTGTGCTTTAACTAAATCTACCCAAATGTTCCCATTTCTGCCAAACAAGAAACTGAGGTTTCAAGAAACGAAGCAGGGACTTGAACTCAAACCCAGATTTTTCACAGGATCTGAGAGGCCAGCCCATCACCCGTTAGGGCACTGCCAACCAGTCCTTTGCTTGGTGACCTCACCAATGGGGGCCTCATTCCCTGTTGAAGTGGCCCATTCCCCTTTTGAGTAGTTCCTCTAGTTGCCAGAGCTCCTTTCTAGTAACTCCAGATGCTTCTTTGAAATGTCTCCCCTGTAGATTCTCTGGGGCTTAACCCTCTGATTGACTGCCTCGAGGAGTCCTTCCAGGTGGGCTCTGCCTAGTGCAAAGGACTGGAAATGTTCATTCTCCCATCTCCAGCATTCCAGATGGTTTACCTAAAGCCAAAATGTTTTTGTTTCTTGATTTGATTGGATTCTTATCATCTAAATCTTTGATTTTATGACCTTAGAGTAATCTAGCCCTTCTGCTTACTTTACAGATAGGAAAACTGAGGAATGGGCCTTGGCTAGGGGTGGACTGGGAGTTAAATGACAAACAGAACTCAAACCCAGACCTTTTGACTTCAAGTTCTGGGTTTCAGTGGTACTTTTCCTTCTTCAGTTTTAACTGTTTTACTGAAAAACTGCTTTTGTGGGATTTTTACTGGCCCCAAAGCTGTAACCTTAGTTGCAGCGACTTTCTGAGAGCCTTATTCCTGTGAATAAGGCCTAGAAACAGCTCTAGTAGGGAAGTAGGGGGTTTATGGACTCTCTAGGGGGCAAACCATCCCCCCTCCCACGTGTCACCCTTTGTGTGTCTCCCTTTGTCTCCATCTCTCCCATCTCTGTCTCCTATCTCCCCGTGTCTGTCTGTCTCTTGGGTCTACGTTATATTTCAGCAAACGTGATGAAGATGGCCAAGGCCAGAGCCTCGAGTCTTCCCTCACACAAATAAGATAATTGTAGGATGTTAGTGAGTGTGGTGGCCACCTTCCTCACTCCAAGACTCCGCTGTCCCGCCCACCCCAAGGATTTCCTCTCCTCTCCCTTCAGTAGTCTCAGGCTCTGGAAGGAGAAGTAAGGGATGGAGAGAACCCAGAGGTAGGAAGTCTGAGGATTGTGGATGTCCCTTCCCAAGGCCAGGAAGGAGGAACTGGGAACCAGGTGGAGAGGAAGCCCTGAGGAACCCAGCACACAGCAGAGGAGAGACAGAGAAAAGAGCTAGGCAGGACAGGAAGCTGATATACAGATGTCTGTTATAATTGGTTGCTAACTAATGTAGGCTTGGCCTCTCAGAACCTTCAGGCCTTAGAAGAAGCTAGCTTTAAAGATCTTGGTTTAAATCCTACCCAGGATGCCTGGTACACAGGCCTCAGTTTCCTCATCTGTCAAAGGAGGGGACTGGATGAGAATTCAGTTCTCAAAGTTTAGGTCTCAGGACTCCTTTACCCTCTGAAAGTGATGGTGACCTGTCCTCAGAGAGCTTCTGTTTATGTGGGTCATAGCTCTCAGGTCTGGATTATTTAGAAATGAAGATGTCGGGGGCAGCTGGATGGCTCAGTGGATGGAGAGCCAGATCTAGAGACGTGTGAATTTTAAAAGTCTCCATCTTGGTCTAGCACCCAAAAATTGTGCACACCCACACTACACGGGCATGTGCTAGTCAATGACAAATCAGAAATAACTAACTGCCCACCTGGGCTGTCCTAAGCCAAGCTAGAGCCAACCATTGGATTTGTGAGACACAGGAAGTGAGGTAGGGAACAGCCTCTGGAATTCGCTCACTTCCTGTGGAGAGAGCTAGACGGGAGTTGGTGTTAGGAGCTGGGAGAGGGAGGATGCCCGCAGACAGCTTTCCTTCAGATCGGTCACGTGAATTAAGGACTGATTCTTTCCACCTGGGCCTTTGGGCCTAAAACTCCCTCTGCCTTGGTCAGAGGTTGAGTAGCCCCTTTCCCTTTTCTCCTCTCTCCTTCTCTCCCTCTCCTTTCCCTACTCCCATTGTGATTAAACCTCCATAAACTCCATTCTGACTTGAGTGTTTCATTTTAGGAATTTCATAAGTAAATTCCTTGGCGGCCATTGTTCAATATTACATATATCCTGTAGCCACAATTTTAGCCATTACAATATTATAACCTCTCCCAGAAGCCTAAAATTTCTACATTTACAGACGGGAGGTCCTGGGTTCCAATCTGGCCTCAGACACTTCCCAGCTGTGTGACCCAGGGCAAGTCACTTAACCTCCATTACCTATCCCTGCTCACTCTTCTGCCTTAGAACCAGTATACAGTATTGATTCTAAGATGGAGGGTAAGGGTCTTAAAAAAAAAGAAAAGAAATCAAGATGTCTTAGTATTGTTAAGAAAAAAATGTTTGGTCTCTTGGACTCCCAGACAGCCTAGCTAGATGAGCTCTGAAGAGCCAGTTAGCTTTTGCTCCCTGATCTGATGCCCCTGGTTCTCTGTCCTAGCTGGGACACAATGGAACACCACCTTGTGGGTGTGAAAGCCAGGAGCCCAAGGGGGTCTTGGAGCTGGGGAAACGGGGCCAGAGGAGGAAGTGGGCTGCCTGACGCCTCCCTGGGCATGAGTATCAGCACTGGATTTGCTTGAGGCTCTCTAGAACCCAAGGCCAGCATTCTCGCCACTACACCTTGGGGGCGGAAGCCAGGCAGTGGCAGAGCTGGGCCTGGAGCTTTCTGCCATGCCGCCCTGCTGAGTCATAGATCTCTTCCCTGAGGAAGCAGAGTGAAGGAAGGTAGCTGGGATGGAGCTAGGAGTCATTTGCCCAATGAGAGGTTATGGCTCTGCCTACTTTATGACTTTGTGCAGATCACTTCCCCCTGGGATATGGGAAGAGCCATCCTGTGCCCCCCCGCTTTCCCCAGGGTGTAAAGATGAGGCATTCCTACCTAGTGCTGCCCACCCCAGATCCCTGGCATCAGGGGGAGCTCCCTGAGGGCACGGTGCTTTGCTTTTGTATTTTTCTCCCAGTGATAAATATGTGTTGAGCAACTCTGTGAAGTACTCTGGCACACAATGTTATGGTTGTCACAACTGTAAGATTTGTGTTTATTGAAAAATTGTATTGTCCTCCCAACAACAGGTTTAAGGAGTGGGCAGCAAAGGAGCTCAGTGGATAGAGAGCCAGGCTTAGGGATCGGAGGTCCTGGGTTCAAATCTGGCCTCAGACACTTCCTGATTATGTGGCTCTGGGCTAGTCATACTCAACCCCCATTGCCTAGCCCTTAGCTTGCCAAGCCCTTGTCTTGGAACCAGTATGCAGTCTTTATTCTACAATGGAAGGAAGGGTTAAAAAATTTTAAATCTAGAAATGCCTTGACAAAACCAATTCTATCAACATTGATAATCAAACTTCCTCAATACCTACTTACCCTTGAGTTCATTAGATTCAACTCAAAGATATCATTCTAACTTTCCGGCCCCTCCCTTTGTCTCCACTTGGGAGAGTTCTTCATTCCTCACTAGTGGCCAGAGTTCTTGGGGACTTTGGTCTTCTTGATTGGCTTTTTTTATTTGGCATTTTATTTATTTTTAAATGTTTTTGAATTAATTTACACTATTTTTCCATGTTTACATGAATGATGCTCTTTCCCTCCCTACTCCCAGAGCTGACACACAATTCCACTGGGTTTTACATGTGTCATTGATCAAGACTTATTTCCATATTATTGATATTGTACTAGAGTTTAGAGTCTGCTTCCCCCATCATATCACCATCAAACCACTTAATCAATCAGATGTTTTTCTTCTGCGGTTCTGCTCCCACAGTTCTTCCTCGGGATGTAGATACAGTCTTTCTCATACTGTCTCTCTGTGTTGTCCTGGATCCTTGCATTGTTACTAGTAGCAGGGTCAGTTACATTCGATCGTGCCACAATGTATCGTCTCTGTGTACAATGTTCTCCTGGTTCTGCTCCTTTCACTCTGCATCCATTCCTGGAGGTCGTCCCAGTTCGCATGGAATCCCTCCACTTCGCTTCTTCCAGCACAGTAATACTCCATCCCCATCGGATACCACAGTTTGGCATTTTTTCACAAGTCTTTTTTGATTTCTCCATGCTCCTCACATCTGTATTTAAATTCATTGTGGTATTCTGATGCCTTCATGCACAATGATGAACATCATCATTCCCCTTTTCCTTGGGTGGCTATTTTACAGTTACAAATGCTGCTTCTGGGAAAATCTTTGAACAGTTAGTTCTCTTTGGGGTACTGGGGAGGTGGGGAGGTTTGCTGGTTTCTGAAAACTCTTTCCTTGGTATATTCTTAGTAATGGGTTTACTGGGCCAAAAAGTCTGATCAGTTTTGTAACTTCTTGTTTTACTTTATCCTGCCAGATTGTTCTTCAGAAGGGATTTTTACAATTTTGCAATGCTGCCAGCAGTGAACCAGTGTCCCTGGTTCTCCCTAACATCGCTGGCTTGGTTTGAATCTTCTTTTCTCGCTCGATAGGCGTGAGAGGGTACCTCTGAGGTGTTTACATTCCCCTGTCATGAGCTAAAGTTCGAAGGACCAGAATCTAGTAGAACACTTCATTTTACAGAGGAGGAAACTGAAACTCTGCAGAATGAGCCCGGGCCATCCATACATGTGGTAGGAATAGGTCAGGAAGGCATCCTCAGCTGATTTGGAAGGCTGAGCATTTGTCAAGGGTTTCCATTTGTTTCCTCTTGAAAAGTGTTCTCCTCCTTTAAATAATGAGATGTTGTGAACTGGGAGTTCTCCGCCCCCCAACTAGCTCCTTTGGGTTTTCAGTGGCATGTGTTGGACATAACCGTATTTCCCAATCGTGGGCTTTTACCGTTGTACAGAACCATTCTGTCGGAAGGTTCCAGTGCTCCCACCCAGTGTCCTGCCCTGGCCCTCTACTTGTCGAGCCCAATTTAAGGGTGTGGAAAGTGTGAAGGGGATGGGGCCTACCGTGGAGGGATGTGGCACTCTAGTGGAGGCTGGAAGAGAGTGAAGGATTGTAGGCAGAAATGAGGAGGGCATGCATGACAGGCAGTGAGGGTGCTGGGGCCCAGGCACGAGATGCTGGAGAATCCAGGGCCTTAGATGAGGAACAGAGAAGGCCGGCGGAGCTGGAGCAGTGGACCAAGCTGGAAAGATAATTTGGGATCAAAAAGGCAGAAGGGAGCCACTGGAATTCGAGAGAGGGACTTCCATGGCCAGGAGGACCTGAACAATTAGTACTGGCACAATCTCGCTCCCCAGCAAGCTATCCTCATTAAACAAATGAGGAAACTGAGGCAGAAAGAAGTTCTTAGTAGACTAAGTTTTTAAAAAATACATGGCTAGGGAGCAGCTAAGTGATTCAGTGGATAGAGTGCCAGGCTTAGAGATGGGAGGTCCTGAGTTCAAATCTGGCCTCAGACACTTCCTGGCTGGGTGACCCTGGGCAAGTCACATAACCCCAGTTGCCAGGCCCTGACCTCTCTTCTGCCTTAGAACAAATACTTGACATCTACTCCAAGACAGAAGGGAGGGGTTTCCATCTGCTTCTTCTTGGCCCTCGGCGCTCTCCTTCGGGCTAGGTCTAGAACGTCGTCCCCCCACCTTGGTGGTTTTCGTCATCCCCGTCCGTCAAGTGGCTTTGGCATTTTGCTGTGGGGAGATGGGGCTGTCCCCTCAAAGAAAGAGGCCCTTCAGGACTCATCTGCAGGCCTCCTGGCGCGCCCTCCTCCTTCATCCCAGGACTCGCATTCATGTCATGCTTTCCGGTGAGCCAGGCTGCCCGTGTTTCCTCGCTTGAGCCGTGCGTGCCGGCACTGGTGTTATCATCCCCATTTTACAGATGAGGACACAGCCTCAGACATTCAGTGACTCGCCCAGGGCCCCTCGGCCAACCTGATTCGAACCTGGGTTTTCCCGAGTCCAGGTTGCTGCCCTCCCAGCCGCCCCGACCCTACCCATCCCGGGCCGACAGCCTGGCCTGTGCCCGCCCTGTGGGGCTGTTTCTCAGGGAAGATGGCGGTGCTGTCTGTGTCCTCCCAGGGCTACAAAGACTCTTCGGGCAACTATCTGGCTACGTTGTGTCGGGCCGCTTCGCTACCAAGTGTTTTCTCCCCAGAAGCAGGCCGTCTCTTGGAGGCTTCCGGGCCCCTCCCTCGCCTCTGCAGCGGGATGCTTCCGGTCATTCTTGGCCATTGCTGGCACATGACGGAAAGTCGAGGCCTTGGGACAGCCCCACTCGTGGGAAATGGGACCCCTGAAAGGGGCTGAGAGCTCCGGGAGGCTGGCAGGGCAGAGAGGAGGCTTGTGTCTTGCTTGGACCGCCCGGTCGCCCCTTGGGGGGGCCTCTCCGTCGAGAGGAAGCGGGGTTCAGAGGTGACGGACGTGAGTCGTAAATGGCAGGGCCGGGATTTGAACTCGGGCTCACGACTCCAGCCCAGAACCCTCTCCGCCTCCCCAGATGGCCTGGAGGCTTTCTCCCCAACACATCTGCTGCTCTTTGCCCTCCTTCAGTTCTGGATCTGTGTCTGGTGTCGTCTGGGCCTTCTCCTCCTCCTGCCTCCGTGCCTGAAGCCACATCCCACAGCACATGCCCTGTGGGGCCCTGTCGGCTCCCCCAAGCCCCAGGTCCCGGGTTCCTGCCGCCTCTCGCCCTTTGGACTGCCTCTCCCTGGGAGCTGGGGGTCAGAGGCCGGCTCGGGGAGGCCGAGGCGCTGGGCTCAAAGCCGCAGATGGGAGGAGGGGGAGCCGGCGAGAGGATGCCGAGGGTGAGTCTCGCAAACAAGCTCCTTCGCAGCTGGAGGGAGCCGCGCGCGCGCCCTGACTTCAGTCTTGGTGGCTGTGAGGGGGGCAGCCTCTGCCCTCTCCCGAGGGTCTGGGCAGGGGCTTCTCTTGGCGCACAGCCAGGGCGCAGAAAGGGAGCCTTGTTCAGGGGCAGGATTTGAATCCAGAGTCTCCGCCTCTAGCCGTTGCCCTGCCGCTAGGGCTGTTACTGAAGGGGTCTCTGGAGAGGGAAGGAGCACAGGGCCGCCTTTCCCTTATGGCCCTCAGGCTAGAGCTCAGGACTTTGGTCTCTGCAGCGGCCCGGGGCTGGGTGAGGCTGGCCTTGGGCGCCGGCCAGCGCCTCTCTTCTGGGCTGGAGGGACCCCCGTGGGTCTGCTTTCCGGGGTGGGCAAGTCTTTCTGCCCTTTAAACCAGGCAGCAGCTGAGGCACGAGCCGGAGGGTCTTTGGGGTGGGCAGCTCCAAGCTAGGCCCTGGGGGCTCTCTAAGGGCTTACTTGGCTGGCCTCCTTTCTCTTCTCCCTTCTTCCTTTCTTCCTTTTTTATCTCCGGTCCGTGTTGTGTCTTGGATCCAAGGTGACGGGGAGCTCACCCCCTAAGAAAGCTTTTTTATTTTTAACTCTGACCTTCTGTCTTAGTGTCACGAAGTATTGGTTCCACAGCAGAGGAGCGGTCAGGGCTAGACCAGGGAGAAAAGTGACTTGCCCAGGGTCACTGGGCGAGGACGGGTCTGAGGCCAGGCTGGAACCTGCCCCCTTTTAGTCTTCCAGCCATGTCTTTTTAAGCCCTCACCTCACACTGGTTCCAAGGCAGAAGGGTGGTAGGGGCTAGGCCATGGGGGTCCAGTGACTTGGCCAGGGTCTGAGGCCAGACGGGCACCCCGGACCTCCCGTCTCTGGGCCTGGTCTCCACCCAGCCGCCCCAGTCATGTCCTTTATTAAGATCAGGAAAAGATAAGGACAACCACTCCCTTCCCTCTGAATTCTGGGAAACTCCCCAGGCTGGGGCCAAGCCCATTTGGGAGTCACTGGGAGGGCTCCGGCACTTCTGGGGCACGGCAGGAAGAGAAGCCCCCCGGGGGCCCTGCGGCTCTGATCCAAAGGGCCACGGGAAAGCCCTGGCACCGGTGGCTCCCGTCGGCCTGTTCCAGGCTCCCCCCCGAACGCCAGCTGCAGAGCCCGCGTGCCTTCAGAGACGTCCCCTCAATGGCACTCCCGCCGATGTGCTGCTGGAATACCACGGTGGACGGGGAACTCACTGTGTCCTACGGCAGCCCCCTCAGGAGACCCCAGCCCCGCCGCCGTGTCCCTCGGGCTCCATTTTCTCACCTGTAGAAAGGGCCCTTCCCAGCTTGAAATCCCCCCAGTGGTATGGAACTAGGGATGCCCCGTCCGGGGTCGATGCCCTTTGGGGACACGGGGAGGGCGCTTTGAGGGCTAGCCTGCTTATACTAACCCTGTCTACTGCAGCCTGATTTGAACTCCACACCCAGGGCTCATCCACCGAGCCACCTCGGCTGCCCTGACTCCTAACGCTACTCTGGGGTGTGTGGCCGGAGCAGAGAGAGAGGCCTGGCCTCGTGAGCTGCTCATGCTACAAGTGGTCAGCATCCAGGACCACCGGACTTGGAGTCAGGAAGACCTGAGTTCAAATTCTGCCTTAGTCATGTACTAGCTGGTGAATGTTGGGGCGGCACTGCGTATGTGGGAGCCTGTTTCTTCACATGTAAAACGGGAATAATATTCCAGGTGGGGAAGCTAAAGCAACTGTTTTGTCCAAGGTTGCACATGGAGAAGGTGTCGGAGGTGGGATTCGAACTCAGGTCTGCAGATTCTGAAACCAGAGCTCTTTCCACCACTAGAAGCATCTCTCTCTCTTTTTTTTTGGTTAAAGATCTGCTGAAGGAAATAGGGATGTTTTAATATGGCACGGAGCCCTGGGCCTGCCTCGTGGAGGGTCACTGCTGGGAAGGGGCCAACAGGCCAATTTTGCTTCGGGGCCAAGAAAAATGTCCCCATCCTAGTCAGCATCCAGGCACGCCCAGCTCTTTGGTGCCCCCCCCCCCACCCCCCCCCCCCCCGTCTGTACTGCCCCTGGGGCTTTCTGGGCAGGGAGGCTGGCATGGGTGCCACTTCCTTCTCCCGCAGGTTAAGGCAAACAGATGGCAAGTGATGAGCCCAGAGTGGGCAGAGCTGTCTGGAGCCTCTCGGCTGCGGCTGGCTTTTTCCCACCTTAAAGCAGGCTCTGTGGATGCTATCTTTTCTCTCAGGTGGCCCAGGCCTTGTGCCCCCCCC
>NC_077231.1:3350703-3358203 GCF_027887165.1 Monodelphis domestica
ATCCTTAGCAAGGTCGGTCCTTGAACGACAGCTCCGCGCCCCGCGCTCTCCGGGGCCGCCCCCGCATCTGCCTGGACCAGCCCGCGAAGCCGCTGTGGAGAACCGTCCGCTGTGTCTGTTGTCGTCGGGGTCCGGAGGGGAGCCGCGTCGGTCGGGGGGTCCCCATAAAACCCGGGGCCCGGGGGGGGGCCCTCAGGGTAGGGTTGGCCCACGAATGTCCGATGCCTCTCCAAATGGTCAGCAGTCAACAGAGGGAGACAAACCGTGGCCCGTGTTGGGCTGAGGGAGGGTGGGGGCGGCGAGGACCAAGTTAGGGGAATGATTCACGTTTCTGCGGTTTTTGCCCTTTCCAAAGTGTTTTCTTCCCTGTGCCAAATGGGCCCATTTCACAGACTAAGGCTGCCCAGGCCCTTCGCGGACACTGGGAGACCATTGTTTGATTCCCGCCTTTCAGGTCCGATCCCTGGGAATGCCTCATCCCTCCTGGAGAAGACCCGAGTTCCAATCCAGCTCAGATAGTCCCTAGTGCGTATGACCCTGGGCCAGTCCCTTCTAAGCAAACTAAAAAATGTAAAGCACATGGAGCCCGCCTTGGGAAAGGAGGGGCTCCGTGCTGTCACGTGACACGAAGGAATGGATTTCTCCAGTTTCTCCAGCTGCAGAAATTTTCCTGAATTGACGTCTCTGTAACAACCTGGGGAGGCAGCGGACGCTAAGGGAGGGTGGCTTCCTCTTGGGGGACAGGAGGCTGCTGGGGCTTGGCTTCAGGGGCAGAACCTGAGGGATGTTGGGGAGGCGGTCTGGGCCGGTCACCAGGGGAACGGGCCGGCCCAAGAGGCGCTCATCCCCTTGACCGAGCCTCGGGGCTGGCAGCGGCCGGATGGTTGTGGCGTCCCCGATGACCGCTCTTAGAATTAGCGAGGAAGACCCGGCCACGTGGCCCTGGGCAGGTCGCCTAACCTGGGCGGCCCGCACGCCCGGCGCCTGGGAGCCTCACTGGAGGCTCCCGTTTGCCTCCGGCCTCCTTGCCTGGGAGAGCCTGTTGCCCGCGGCGCGGTCGGGTGCTGGTGGCCCCGAGAGAGGGCGAAGGGAGGGCCGCCAAGAGGCCGGGGAGAGGGGAGCCAGGAGGCCCAAGCCCGGAGCCCCTGGTGGCCGGGGAGGCGCTGCCCAGAGGGCCTGGGAAGGAGGCGCCGACCCCGCACGGATGGCCGGCCGGGGGCTTGGACTCCCCTCCTCCCAGGAGTCTCCTCGCGCTCCCCTCCCCCTCGGGCCGTTGGTGGGTCTCCGGGCTCCTGTTCTCCGGGAAGTGGCCTCCGCACTGGAGAACGTGGTTTTTGTGCAGAGATTGCTGGGTTGGACACGGAGCAGCCGGCTCGGAATTCTACCTTCGTAGCCTGTCGGGGAGGGCTGGAGGGGCGCCCCCGGCACGTCCTTTCAGCAGGCCTGCTGCCCACGTCCCTTCCCCTCTGGCCTCCGTGTCCTCACTGGACGTGTCAGCCGCTATCTGGCCGCTTCTGGCCCCACATCTGCCACCGGCGACTCGCATGCTTTGAGGGCCTTTTCTTGACCGTATTGGGGTGGCACCCTCGGGTGGCTTCAGGCCTCCGAGGCCTCTACAAAGGCTGCTTAAAGGAACCAGGGATATTTAGTCAGGAGGGGAAAAAGCTGGAAATGGAAGGCTCTGGGTTCAAAATCGACCTGGACCCTGGCCAAGTCCCCTCACCCCCTTCCCTAGCCCTTCTGGCTCTTCTGCCTTGGTACCGATAGGCACTATTGATTCCAAAATGGAGGCTTGGGGTTAAAAACATGGCGCAGGATGGCGGGTTCCGTGGACTGGAAGAATAGCTTGTGTATTCGCTCCCTTCGGCCCCCCTGCTCATGGAGTGCCTGCGCCGGCTCCGTCCAGCTCCGTCCGGTCAAAGATGGCCGCTCGTGCCTCCTGGGCCGCGTTCTCACCGCCTCGCTCCCCCGCGGTTCAGACTCGTCTCCCTTCCTCGGTTCTGGCCCCCGGCATTGCCTTGGTGGGGGGAGACCTGAGTGGCAGAGTAGGAGAGAGACAGACAGGAAGGATCGCCACTAAGGGAAGTCGTACTTCCTAGTGGTAAGACGTGGGAAGCTGCGAATTCCCCATCACTGGAAGGACTCCGCCAGAAGCCCCTGGAGAGGGGTAGATGGACTGGCCTGTCCTGAAGGGGTCTCGGAGGGTAGCTCCCCATTTTACAGGTGAGGAAACCGAGGCTCAGAGAAGGTAGGTTTCTTGATTCTTGGCGACTTGGTCTTCCAAGTATCCAGTGGCAAAGCTAGAATCCGAACCCAGGCCCTCCATCCCTTTCCCACCATCCTCGACTGCTTGTCATTGGTCGTTCTGAAGGCAGCGTCACGCCGCCCGGAGACGGGAGCTTTCGGGGTCCCCCTCGTGGTTGACCAGTGTCTGCGGGGGGCCGCCGCCAGCCGCTGGGACGGGGCGGGGGGACTCTGATGGGGAGGCGGGGGGAGCCTCCGGAATGACCTTTGTTTTCCTCCCCAGAGACTAATGGAGAGGCAGAAAAGAAAGGAAGAAATAGAGAAAGGACTTCAGTTCATCCAGTAAGTCTCGGGTTTCTTCGGCCTTCGGGGCTGGGATGGTGGACTGTGGCAGCCCCTTTTCGGGGATGGGCAGGGGGGGGCCCTTATGGGACTGACCCGCGGGCTGCCCGGACTCCTGCGCTTGCGCTCCTTGCACCCAGATCGCGAGCTTCCAGCTTTCCTTTGCCTTTTTGGTCCAGAGCGGCCATTTCAGCCGGGGAGGTAACGTCCAGCATGGACAGCTTCTCTGTCCTTCCTGGGCCTAAAGAGCTGCTTGTCCAGGGTTGCAAAGGCCGTTTGTGTCCAAGGCAGTATTTGAACTCGGGTCTTCTGCCCACCACCTCACGGCCTTGGTGGCTGGTGCCAAAGGACAGAGCTGAGGCGAAATGATCCCAGGAAGGCGGCTGGGCAGCTCGTGGAGAGCCCCGTGTGCCAGGGTGAGGGCGCCTTCCGGACGCCGCCCCCGCTAACACGCCGCTGGCGGGTCTCCCTCCTGCAGCCTCCGGAGCGCGGGGGGCGGAGTGCCCCCGTGGAGCTGCACTGAGGGCCGCCCTCCGGCCATGAGCTCTGCCCAAGATCCCAGGATGCCATTCATGTGACGGGGAGGTGCGAGGGGACGGGACCTTGTTTGAGTCAGTGCCGGAGAAAGCCGAGCCAGGAGAGGAGGCTCGGAACAAGGGGCCCAGGCCCAGGAGGGAGCCTAGAACCCAGGGTGTCAGACCCAGGGAGCCTAGAACAGGAGTGATGGGGCTGGGAGGGAGCCTAGAACCCAGGGTGTCAGGCCCAGGGGGGCCTAGAACCCAGGGTGTCGGGCCCAGGGGGGAGCCTAGAACCCAGGGTGTCGGGCCCAGGGGGGAGCCTAGAACCCAGGGTGTCAGGCCCAGGGGGAGCCTAGAACCCAGGGTGTCAGGCCCAGGGAGCCTAGAACAGGGGTGATGGGGCCGGGAGGGAGCCTAGAACCCAGGGTGTCAGGCCCAGGGGGGAGCCTAGAACCCAGGGTGTCAGGGCCCAGGGGGAGCCTAGAACCCAGGGTGTCGGGCCCAGGAGGGCCTAGAACCCAGGGTGTCGGGCCCAGGGGGAGCCTAGAACCCAGGGTGTCGGGCTCAGGGAGGGAGCCTAGAACAGGGGTGATGGGGCCGGGAGGGAACCTAGAACAGGGGTGATGGGGCCGGGAGGGAGCCTAGAACCCAGGGTGTCAGGGCCCAGGAGGGAGTCTAGAATGGGGGTGATGGGGCCCGGGAGGGAGCCTAGAACAGGGGTGATGGGGCCTGGAGGGAGCCTAGAACAGGGGTGATGAGGCCGGGAGGGAACCTAGAACAGGGGTGATGGGGCCGGGAGGGAGCCTAGAACCCAGGGTGTCGGGGCCCAGGGAGCCTAGACTGGGGGTGGTGGGGCTGGGAGGGAGCTTAGAACCCAGTGTGCCAGGAATAGAACGGTCTAGAACATGAGTTGTCAGGGCTGGAAGGGGCCTCGGAACAGAAAGGGGCCTGGACAGGGTGAGGATTTGCTTGGCTTCCGGGGTTCGTTCTTTCTTTTCCTCTTTCTTCCCTGGGGAGGAGGATGGAGAAATGATTGTTGATAGGAAAAAAGCTCTGAGAGCTTAGAGCTAGGAATGTCCGAGCTGAAGGAGTCTCAGGTCAGCGGCTCCAGCTCTCTCCCCTTACAGAGGAGAAAATCGAGGCTCAAAGAGGGGGGTGACTTGTCCAGGGTCACACAGCTAGGAAGCATCTGAGGCCCGATTAGAAGCCAGGCCCTTCCAGCTCTACCCACCCAGCCACCCTTCTACACGATGAGGGCATTTGTGTGGGTGGCCTCTGCCAGCCTGGGGTCCCGGAGAGGCGGGGCTGAGAGTGGCGTCAGGGGAGCCCCAGGTTGGAACCTGGGCTTCTGATGCTCCAGCCTGGCTCGAGTCCTTTGCCTCCTCCAAGCAGCCCTCCGGTCGGGGCTAACGCTGCCCGTGTTCTAGGCGAGGGAAGGGCTGGGAGAGCCCAGGCCGGCCCCGGCCCCCCGGCTCCTCCTCAGAGGTCTTCTGCCTCGGCGCCCAGCGTCTGTCCTTGTGCACTTCCTAGGCGGGTGGCCCTGGGCCGGCGCCGTCCTTCCTCTTCGGGGTGCCGGAGGACCCTCCTAGAGTTCTGGGTGACGCGGGCCGCCCAGGACCAAGGCGGAGGCTTTGGATGCCACGTGCTCCTCCTGCTGTGCGGCCTCCCAGCAGACTCGATGCCCTGCAGCCGCAGCCAGTTCCGGCCCGGGTGCCGAGGGCGCCTTTGTGGGGGCCGCCCTCGCCCGCCGGTGTGGCATCGAGCTTGGAGCTGGCCCTCCGAATGCCGGTCCAGAGCCCTTTGCTCTAAGCCCTCCGCGCCCCTCCTTGGTCTCTGAAATGGGATGGTGCCGTGGGGGATTTGGGGTTGGTCCTCGGGCCGCAGGACCCAAGAGCCTTGAATGCCAGAGGAAAGAGTCCGGGGACCAGGCACGGACCGGGAGCAGCTCTGCTCGGAGCTCCGGCCCCCAAAGGAGGCAGCTCCAGGGGAGGGGGGCGCCCAGGGCCCGGGCCCAGGCACTGCTGCTCTTTTGCTGCCCCAATGGGCGTTTAGGGAACGTTGCCAGGTTTGCAGAGAAGTTTGCAAACAGGATTTCCTTGGATTCTCCCCCTAATCCTGGTGCTGTTAGTATACTGCAGATGGGGAAACTGAGGCAGGCCGCTGATGAGGGTCCCCTCGGCCATCCTGCCTCCAGCTCCGGCCTCTGTCCAAGGTGCTCCTGAGCTGGCCCCCAGTCGCAAACACCGGCTGGCTGGAGGCCGGAACGAGGGCTCCCCGGCCGCCCCCACGCGCGTGCCGGGCCTGTCCTTACTGGCCGTGTTTCCTTATGCCCTTAGGTCCACGATCTCACTAAAGCAAGAGGATTATGAGGTAGGTGAACCCCGCCAGGAAAGGGGGCGCCCCGCAGAGGGGCGCGGAGTAGCGGGCCTCCTCCCGGGCGGGGCTGTGGGGGGCGGCCGAGCCCCCGCCCCTTCTCCCCACACCGGCGTGTCTCTCGCCCAGGCCTTTCTCCACAAGCTCGTTTGGAACCTGTTTGCTGAGGGCAACGACTTGTTCCGGGAGAAGGATTTCAAGCAGGCCTTGGTGCAGTACGTGGAGGGGCTCAACGTGGCGGACTACGCGGCCTCCGACGAGGTGACGCTGCCCCGCGAGCTCCTCTGCAAGCTGCACGTCAACAGAGCCGCCTGCTATTTCAGCATGGTGAGGACCCGGCCTCGTCCCCGGCCTCCTTTTGTCCCCAGCCTCCGCTTCCTCTGCTCCCTTCTCAGCTGCAGTCTCCTCCTGCCTCCCTGACAGAGGCCGTCTGCCTCATTCCGTCATGCGCACCTTCTTTCCAGCTGCCCATCTAGAAACAGGAGTGCAGAACTTGCCCAGAACCGGGGGCTTCACCCTTTGCACCCCAAACCTCTCTAGTTGGCTTTTCCTTCACGGGAAGATCTCAGAAATGGATGCCAGCATCGGCCCAGCCCGAGCTCCCCCCAGATGCCCGCTCGCCGGGCCTGGCGTCCTAGTGGGCTGACCCTGGCAAGGCGCTGGGCCCCTGTCGATTCCAAGAGGGAGGGGTGGGGTGCCCGGCGCCCCCTGCCCCGCTGTCCACACGATGCTGCCATCGGACAAAGTGGAAGCGGAGAACGAGGGGCTGTGCGCAGCTCTAAAGCGTCTCAAGCTTCCCAAGGCCCTTTCCCAAACCTCGCGTCCTCACGCGCCTCGTGGCTCGGTTTCTCCCTCACGAAGGGATGCTCATTCTTTGTAAGCCTTTGGCAAAGCCCTCCGTAAACGTGGATTAAGCGCCCCTCCGTGCCAGGCTCTTCTCGCCCTCCGGAAGTGGATGTTGCTGATGGAGGTGCGGGCACAGGTGGGACGGGAGGACAACGGAGCCATTGGCGGGTCGGGGCCGCCCTCTCTCCCGCAGCTCCCAACGCCCACCTGGCTTCCCTCCCTCTCTTTGCTGACTCTCCTGGGTTTCCCAGACTGCCCACTCCAAGCTCCCAGCAGCCTCCACTGCCCCTCCTGCCGAATCCACCCAAGCACTCGCCTCTCTTCTGGGTCCTGGCCGCGGATGCTCTGGTCGCGGAGCTCTGGGCACGGCTTGTCTCTGCCGAGGGGTGGGGGAAGAAGGTAGTCAGGCCCGGGCAGGGAGGCGTGGGTGGGAGCAGCTGTTCCCTTCTCACTCGCAGGGCCTGTACGAGAAGGCACTGGAAGACAGCGAGAAGGCCCTGGGGCTGGACCCAGAGAACATCCGAGCTTTGTTCCGGAAAGCCAGTTCCCTGAACGAGCTGGGGCGCCATAAGGAGGCCTACGAGTGCAGTAAGACGTGCTCCATCTCCCTCCCCCACGTGAGTGCTGGGCCCGAAGGCCTGCGGCCAGGGCAAAGGGGAGGGTGGTGGAGTCGGGCGGAGAAGCTGAGGGGCGGCTCACCATGGGTCCACCCACGGCGGTGGATCCCGTGTGGTTTCCAGTGAAGGAAGACCATCCCACACTGGACGTGTTTTTATTCCTTGCCTGCTCTGAATCTCCCGGAGGATGGTGGGAAGAAGCACTTGGGGCCTCGGGTTCTTCATCAGTCAGACCCTCCCACTAGCTCCACATTATCATTTCTTCTGGCCCGAGTGGACCCACCTCCTGACCAAGGGATTTCGGGAGGGGGAAGATGGAAGGAAGTCCATGGCCAGACTGTTAATGTGGATTAATAGAGGCCGTTGTTCTGCCCGCTGGTCACACCGCCTCCAAAGCCATTTGTTCATCTGTTCATCCAGAACCACTGCGCCTGGCCCAGGGGCTGGCTCTGTCATGAAGGGGAGCCCCCATTCCTCCATGGAAGGAGCCTGGGTTTAGAAGTCAAGGAACCCTGGCCGCCACTGGGTAGCTGTGTGACTTGGGGCAAGTCAGTGCGCCT